>NC_089801.1:77608392-77858392 GCF_029633855.1 Hoplias malabaricus
GCCCCTGTAGTTCAGACGGAGGACAGACCGAGGGACACGTCTTTGTTATATATATATAGTTCACAGTCAGGGACACTTCAGCGCTGTTGAGATTTGACGCCCCTCACGCGTCTGCCCTCGCGCCGGTCCCCTTGAAGAATTGAGTTCTCCGCGGTCCATGCAGCAACAGCTGGGGTTACCGTGACAACACCCCATTACTGTTGTGCTAACACTGCGGTAGCCGTGGCAACACCATAGTGACACTATGGCAACGGAGCCGTTTGACAGAGATAAGAGGGGTGGTTAGCGCTGCAGACGAAGAGCATTTAAATTCATCACCTCCTTCTTTGCCTCTCTCTCTCTCTCTCTCTCTCTCTCTCTTGCATTCTTCTCCTATCTGTCTATCCAATCCATTTCAGTTCTGTTTCGTCGCCATATTGTACTGCTATAGGATCTAATCTGATAACGTGCTCCGTGTGAGAGATAAGGCAATGAAGACGATAACTCTCAGCACTCTCACTTTCTCTGTGGTTTACGTTCTTAACCTTCTTCATATTCATGACCCACTCCTCCGTCTCCCTCTCGCTCGGGAAGGCCTCGTCTTAGCGGAACAGTTCAAGCTCCCTCTGTTGTCAGGCAGTAATTGGTTTCCGATACAAAGCCACTTCTTTTGTTTATCCTGCGCCGCCACTTATTTGATTCGGGCGAAGGATGAAGGGGGAGATTTTTCACTCCTGAAAGGAAGTGAGAACGAGGCTCCTTCTTTTCTCCAAACGGCCTCTTTACGCATTCCCTCACTTCCCCCCACCACCCACCACCCCCAAAGCTCAGGCTGCTCTTCTGAGAAACCTCTCACTGTATTTGTGTGCCCTTCTTCTCTGCTTTTTCATCCCGTTCTCCCCGTTGTCTTGTTCTCTAATTCCCTCCCTCTCCCCCCACTCCTCCACTTCAGATGTTTGTTGTGCTTGTTCCTCTAAACTCTTGTTCGAATCTCTGTCGAGTCTCGCTCCGCCGTAGCGCTCGTGTACGCCTGTTGTTCTCGGGGTTCTTGTAACTGTAGCTTCTCGCTTCCCGATGTAGGCCAGTCGGTTCGTTGAATTAAAGCGGACAGTTTCAGGGGTTGGTGCAAAGTGCTAACTGCACCAATGTGAGCAGGCAGCAAACGTGTTTCGAGTTCTAGACTTAGCGCCCTTCAAGTGGAGCGGAACAAATGATCCTTTTTGTGTTCAGGAACCGTGTGAGGATCACAATACATCTGCAGTAACATATCCACTATATCCACTTCAGCTTGGGCAATATATGACAAACGAGTCCTCGTTTCTGCTAGCACCCCTATGGGAGTTCTATGTGAGCAGGGACGAAACAATCCAGTGTGGTTTGTTCCATCAAACCATTTTTTTTTCACTTTAAATATTTGTGATCTACTTTCATTCATTCATTCATTCATTATGTGCTGTAAGCACGTATCCAGTTCAGGGTCGCGGTGGGTCCAGAGCCTACCTGGAATCATTGGGCGCAATGCAGGAACACACCCTGGAGGGGGCGCCAGTCCTTCACAGGGCAACACAGACACACACACACACTCAAACCTACGGACACTTTTGAGTCGCCAGTCCACCTACCAATGTGTGTTTTTGGACTGTGGGAGGAAACCGAAGCACCTGGAGGAAACCCACGCGGAAACAAGGAGAACACACCACACTCCTCACAGACAGTCACCCGGAGGAAACCCACGCGGACACAAGGAGAACACACCAACTCCTCACAGACAGTCACCCGGAGGAAACCCACGCGGACACAAGGAGAACACACCAACTCCTCACAGACAGTCACCCGGAGGAAACCCACACAGACACAGGGAGAACACACCAACTCCTCACAGACAGTCACCCGGAGGAAACCCACACAGACACAGGGAGAACACACCAACTCCTCACAGACAGTCACCCGGAGCGGGACTGCGCCACCGTGCCGCCCTGTGATCTACTTAAAGCTCAAAATATGTACTTGTAAGAACTGAGATAATTAACACATATTTATTGACTGCAGTCCAAATTCATACTGAAATTATCATCGTGATGGTTTCCCATTAAGAAAACCTGTGTTAGATGCGATCACACCTCTATGCCCATGTATAGAGTGCCGTATACAGGACATTATTGGTATAATTGTTTGAACTAACTACGAAGTGTTTTGTCCCAAAAATGAGTTCCAACCATTCCTTCATCATTTTTTATAATCTATTTTTAACATAATATGTAATATAGATGCACATCATGGCTTCAACACGGCCGTGCTGCTGGAGTTTTTAAAGTCCTCGATGTCACTGCTGGACTGAGAATAGTCCACCGACCAAAAACATTCAACTGTCAGACTCCTGTGTCACTGATGAAGGACTAGAGGACGAACTACACAAACAGTGCAGTTACAGATGAGCTCTCTGGCTTTACATCTACATGGTGGACAAAGAAGATAGGTATGACTAACAAAGTGGAGAGAGCTTTTAAAACTCAAGCAGTCACTGCTGTGTCTGATCCACTTGTACAAATACAACCCCACCACGTCAGTGTCACTGCAGCACTGAGAATAACCCACCATCCAAATCACACCTGCTCTGTGGGCATCCTGACCCTTGAAGAACAGGGTGAAATGGAGATTGTATGTAGAGAAACAGATGGACTAGTGTGTAATTGTAGAACTACAAAGGGCTCCTGTGTGGTCAAATGGACAGTGAATGTAGATACAAGGTAGGTGTTCCTAATCCAGTGATCGTTCAGTGTACTGCTCTGAGCTGTGATTACCACTTATTAATCCAGTCCCTGTCGCTCTATATAAATATGTTTATGCATATATTCACAGAACTATAAATCAGCGCACTAATAACCCAGGCTGGAATGCTAACTGGAGAATGCCATCTGACAGCCAGCGCTGGGCGAAAATATGGCCAAATTTTTAAACAGCAGGGAGGGGTAGAAGGGGGGGTCAGAAACCCACGCTCGAGAAGCCAGGCGATTGACCATGCCAGTGGTCGGCCATTACTGTAATTCGGCTGCCTTTAAACGGCTGCTACCCGAGTCCTCCTCTGGCCTAAAAACCCACAGTAAATGTAACAAATGGACCGGGACTTAGGCGCTAATGTACTGTGTAATATTGTCGTCCTTGAAGGGAAGACGGCTCTGCGCTCCACTGTTAGTCTAGTTAATGCCGACCCAAGTCTTTTTTAGCATTATTATTGTTGTTATTATTATTCAAGTGCCTCAAGGAGTTACTAAATCAGTTTAAGGAAAGAACTCGAGTATTGCGCCTGTGAAACTCTGGGAGCGAGCCTGAGCTTGTGTGATGTCACTGAGAAAGGTTCTGATAGGAATACAGTGCAGCAGTGAGGTTAACCACAGAGAGAGAGAGAGAGGGAGAATGAAATAAGCTGACGGACAATTCCAATCCTTTAAAATGGTGGGCTCACAAAAAAAAAGGTATATAATTTATGCTGCAAATTTGTGTAATCTTTTTTCTGTGTGTGTGAGAGGGGGTCTGGAGCAGATATTGCAGAAGGTCTCTCTCCGTCGCTCCTGTTCCTCGCCTCTGTGTGCTACATTCTGGTTAGAGATCATCTCAGCCCAATTGTGACTGCGAGAGGAGACTGAGAGGGAGCTATTTATACACGAGTGAGTCATACACATTCATGCCCTGATACATACACATATTCATATATTCAATCGATATATTCATATCAAATTTACATGTATAAAAGGCCCTGGAAGGCTGGCACATTGGGACACGCTGAGCAAATTCAGATTAAAAAAATTAAATAATAAAAAAAACCCTCGCCGCTTGTTTTACCAAAGCGAATATAAGTGGCTATCATTTTGGGCACGTAATGTATTATAATGCTAGATGTGTGCGAGGATAATACAGAACCAATTACATTGCATTGCTTTTTATTTTACCCTCCTGTGTGGATTTAGACAGTGGTTCTTCAAATGCAGTTGGTGCACTGGGCAGTAGAGTAAGTCCCTCAAATCGGGAGATTATAGTTCATGCTCTAATGGGTTTTCTTCCCAGTAAACCAGGGCTGCTCTGCTCCTGGAGATATGCTGCCATGCAGGGTTTAGTTTCAAACCTGACCTAACAATCTCTAATCAAGTTCTTTCACAGCGCCTAAACATCCACACAGGCATTTCAAAAGAAGGCTTTCAACCCTCCTGGCTCCTCTACGGCACATTCCCCCTGAAACCCTTTTCTTACATTTTAACAAGCTCACGCAAGAGATACGTTCGTCCAGAAATGCAAATTCTAGGCTTTCAGCTGATACAACGTCTGTTTTTTTGTGAACAGAAGAGAGTGTTCCATTTGTCGCATAGAGAATTAAACACAAGGCAAAACAACTAATGCTCTTTCAATACCATGGGCTATGCTAAGTGTAACAGGACAGGTGATGGACAGAGCTTCCCTAGACTGCACACTGGAAATCCATGATAAGTGCTGGATATCTGGTTATGATCTGTATTGTACATAAGCTAGATGTACCCAGAAGAAAATGTTATTGCTCATAGGGTGCTCTAATATTCCTTAGGAGAAAAAGAAAAGGGAAAGTCAAATAGAGGAGATGAGATAAATAAATAAATGAGAGTGTGGTTTAATTCATCTCGTAAATCTGAGCAGTTCATAACTTTACTGAAATTTCAACTAAAACTCAAGGGGAGACGTTTAAGCAGCAGGAGACTTCTTCTAAAGTCTGATTTAATTGTTTTTCAGTCAGATCTCATTGTTGTCTACTTTTTGATATTCCTTTCCTCTGATTAGATTTGTGTTGTATATGAGCTAACTCTAGTTCTGTGTTTATTATGAGCTAGCTATAGTTTTAAGGGTTAGCTATAGTTTCGTGTTCTCTTTTGTATGAGATGGCTAGCTCTGGGTTATGGGCTAGTTGTATTTCTGTATTGTATATGAGCTAGCTGTAGTTATGTGTTATATATGGGCTAACTCTAATTTTGTGTTGTATATGAGCTAGCTGTAGTTTTGTGTTGTATATGAGCTAGCTGTAGTTTTGTGTTGTATATGACCTAGCTGTAGTTCTGTGTTTATTATGAGCTAGCTATATTTTTAAGGGTTGAGCTAGTTGTAGTTCGGTATTGTATATGAGCTAGCTGTAGTTTTGTGTTATATATGGGCTAACTCTAATTTTGTGTTGTATATGAGCTAGCTATAGTTTTGTGTTGTGTATGAGCTAGCTATAGTTTTGTGTTGTATATGACCTAGCTGTAGTTCTGTGTTTATTTTGAGCTAGCTATAGTTTTAAGGGTTGAGCTAGTTGTAGTTCTGTATTGTATATGAGCTAGCTGTAGTCTTGTGTTATATATGGGCTAACTCTAATTTTGTGTTGTATATGACCTAGCTGTAGTTCTGTGTTTATTAAAAGCTAGCTATAGTTTTAAAAGCTAGCTATAATTTTGTGTTCTGTATTGTATAAGATGGCTAGCTCTGGGTTATGAGCTAGTTTTAGTTCTGAATCATATATGAGCTAGCTGTAATTTTGTGTTATATATGAGCTATCTGTAGTTTTGTGTTGTATATGAACTAGCTGTAGATGTTGTAGCATATATGAGCTAGCTGTGGTTTTGTGTTGTGTATGTTGCTGTAGATGTTGTATATGAGCTACCTGTGGTTTATATGAGATAGCTTAAATGTTGTGTTGTATTAGAACAAAAATAGATCTGAAAATGCTAAAAACATTCACTCAGCTCTAAAAAAAACCTAACCGTAAATGTTACTCAAAAATGAATGGAGATGGTTCTCAGAACAAAGAAAACTATTGATTAGTTTTACTTATAATAGTAACTTAATAATAGTTTTACTGTTCATGAGATTACTTAACAAGCAAAGTGAAGGAAGTGTTTCAATTTATACAATATTCTGAATTATGGTTTACTGATAGCAGAGGAGTCTTTAAACACTGTAAAAAGTACACTACATGTCCAAAGTTATAATCTGTTAATTCAGCTTCTTTAAGATTCACATATACTTGACATTTTTGATTACTATCATCTCCACAGAAACACATGAAACAGAATTGGACACTGGAGAAACTGGAGAAGAATAAGATCACCATGCCCTATACCAAGTGTTGGCTAGAAGGGTCTAAAGCTAAAGGGGTCTAAACTGGCTTTACTAATGTACCTCATGTTGTGGCTGAAAGCAATGTTCTTACCAAAGCATAAGGGTGGACACAAACTCTACATTAATACCCTTCATTTTATCAAAAAATAAAAAAATAATAATTATTATTATATATAAAGTAATAAAAAAATAAAATAAAATAATAACTATTATATATAATATTGGATAAGAAGCTGTTAATGAGTAATATAACCTGGTGTACAGTGCAGTGTATTACACCAGGCTGTGTGACAGATGCCCCAGACCTCATGGTGGCTCCATTTGACCCAAGGCCCAAAAATCTAGGCGTTTAGCAGCTGTGAGAATGGCCTGTTTCTGTTGTTTCACAAAGAGTTCAGACACTCGTTTTGACACAGACAGTTCTGTGTTTGCTCTCCATTTTCACAAACTCATCTCTGTTCATTTCCACAGTGCACTTACAGAACAGACGCCTTGGCTGACTTATTTTGGTGAATGTGAAAAAAAACACAATATGGTTCAGGTCCAATAACAATTATGTGAACAAAGCTGCAGTTGCATACAAAAGTGTGGGCAATAAGCATAGTTTGATATCTTTTGTGTGAAAATACTATATGTCCTTTGTGTAGGAAATATATAGCAAACATTAATTCTGCTTATCTGCTGTGCTATTTCAGTAAATTTCTCACTGTAGCCAACTATGTCATAACCTCCACCTTACAACTGAGAATCTGACACAATACATTTAACTTCCTGTCTTAGGCCTAATAAACCGGGTATGCAGGTCCTCTTAAAATGACAAGGAATAGAAATTAAAAGACGTATTAGTTAGTTAAATCACATTTAAAAGTGTATATCTGATATATAGTGGCATTCACCATAGCACAAGTATCTCAGAGCAAAACAAATGCTTCATATTTGGCCACGCCCCTTCTCTCCCTTTCCTGTTCTCAGCTCTGTCCAGAGAAAACTGTTAGTTAAAAGATAGATGAGCACAACAGAGCAGTTATAATTAACTGTCAGATGCATTTTTAGCTGAAGAACATGTTGTGGGCAAAAATGTGGGTCGGGTAAAGGTTTCCACAGTGTGGGATTAACACACAAATGCGACTATGAAAAGAATCCTCAGGGTGCTTTTTTATTGCACTATATCTTTACATAGAAATTAGTTATTTGCTGCTGCTATATTAATGTTTACAGTGTCATATAGATATCACTGCATCCAAGGCTGAATCACATCCTGGACACATGGCATCAAACACTCACACACTCACACCTGTGGCATTTTCACACACTCATCCAGTCATTCACACACACAGTTTCACCCATGCAGTCAACCTAACACCATGTGTTTTAGGACTGTGTGAAAAATCTGAGCACCCTTAGGAGACACAGGCAGTGACCTGAGGCAGGAATTCAACCCACAACCCCAGGAACCTGCAGCTGTGTGGTAGCACCACTATGATGCCATTACAAAGTCAAGGCAACATCTTAACTATCAGGCATTGGCTATAATGTTTGCCTGCCTTACTAAATGATAGACACAAATTAAATATCACTAACAACATCATTACTAAGCCTGATTAAACTGTGACTGATTCTGGACAAGGTTTACTGGACCTTAACTTCACTGAATGGAGTAGCAGTCCACAGGATAACACAGTTCTGAAACATCTGTGACACGCGCTGGTCAAAATACCACAAGGATCCACCCTCCCCCAACAACCTAAAAACCCCAGTCGGCCTGTTCCTGTAAATGAGAATGAGCCGCTCGAGAGCCCAGGAGTGAGGAGTGAGGAACAGGAGCTCGGGTCGTTAGCCGGTTTCGCTCGGTTCTCTTTCATCTCCATTCTTGTTTTCTCCATTTTAACTCAGTTCTCTTATTTCTTCAAACTCGTTTTTATTGTCCTCATCTTTGTGCTCTCATATTAACACAGTCCCAGCGCTGTGATTGGAGAGACTCAAACGAGGGGGCGGGACAATTCTAAAGTGTTTGCACTCTGTGAAAGAAGCAACACATTTATATTTATATTTACGGATGAAGGTAGACCACAAATCAGTGAATATGTGGTCTTGTTTCACAGTTTGTAGGTTGGTAGACTGCAGATTGCCAATTTAATGTGCACATGCATTAAACAAGGTGATTTATTTCATGATGTGTCCCCTCTAACATTACAGGTCTTTACGAGAAAGAGCGAACCAATGGAAATAGCCAACAATGACTATTATATACGTGTACACTGATATTATACCGATTTTACAGACTCCATTTTGAAGGTACAGGATTCATAGTAGATATGTGGTGACTATTGTAGAATATGGTGTTTTTGATTGGCCCTGCTCCCCAGGAATTCTCCTGCCCTTCACATTCAATGACATCAAGGTCAAATGTCAAAAGCAGCACATGGGACTCGAATGTAAACCTCAGGCCTAGGGTTCGCTAGGCTTTTCCTGGGTGTGCCCTCGGGGACAGGCGCAATTCTGTTAATGGAGTCCCGATGAAATGTATCTCCGTAATAATTAATCCTGCCTTCAACTGCATCAGCAAGACAAGCAGCCCCGGGGTAAACAACAAATCGCCTCCAATTAAGCCCCGGCGCTTCTGTCCTGTTAAAACCTTCATCTCAACCATCTTCACTGTTTTGTTTTAATTCCTCTGAGGCCTCATTTTGAGCCTCGCCACATGGAGACGATAGAGGGCTTTCACCAGTCTGAATCCAAACGGTGGCAAAACGGCACCTCTCTCTCTGTCTTTCCGTCTCTCTCATTCCCTCCCATCTTTTTTCTGTCCATCTCTTTCCCTCTCTCACACAGACAATGTGAATTGTGTTCTTCTGAAATGGAATCTCTCTCTCTCTCTCTCCTCTTCATCTCTCTGTAGACACAACGTGAATCGTGTTCCTCTGAAATGGAACATAGTTCTATCTCTCTATCTCTATCTATCTGTCTCTCTCTCAATCTCTCCCTTCTATTGTCTCTCTCTCTCTCTCTCATAGACATACAATGTGAATCGTGTTTCGCTGAAATGGAACACATCTCTCTCCCTCTCTCTAGCTTCTCCTTGATCCTTTTGTGTGTGTGTGTGTGTGTGTTTTCTACTGTGTGCTTCCCACACTCACTTGGACTACAACTTGCATAAGAGGGCCTCACCTCTTTCTCTCCCGCACACTTAAACACTCGCACAAACACAATCAAACACACACCCAGTCCACTCCTCTTTAGCTCATGGACGCTTATCGTGACCAAATAGCAAAGAATCCAAAATGGAGGCTGAGAGAACGATACCCAACATGACGTCCCTTCTCAGAAACAATAACACACCACAGACGTTGTAGTTATTCATAGCTGTTGGGCTCCTGTAACTCATCCCCAGTTTAAAGTCACAGTATCACTGTATGATTATACCTACTCTGCTCAGTTGTATCTGTTTTTGCCGGACCGCCTACTGGGACGGCCTAGAACCGACTCATTGACTGACTCCTAATTTTGAAACGCGCATGTAGGAACTGTTACTTCAGCCGTATTTCACAGAGAGAACATAAGGTGGCGCCACTACGTCGTCTGTTGTTAGTTCAGCCATATTTCACATTCCAATTCGTGAACTAAATGACCAAACGTCCTCTATTCCCCGGACAAGTACTCATTTCTAATTCCCCCGTCCCATTTCCTGCCATAAGCCCTAAATCCTTATTAAAATGTTCACTTTGATGACGTTGTTGAAAGGTGCGCAGGTGTTCAAGGGGTCAGAGAGCTGAGAGCTGGGTTGTTGACACACTCGCGCCATCCATTGTCTGTCCCTATGACGACACAAATACACGGACACATTTGACCGTTACTGACTTTCTGACGAGTAAATTAGCTACACCTGCATAGCTTTTTGTTTAACTTCACACGAAAACGGACCAAATCTCGGGCTTATTAAAGCCAGAACACCACAGCGAGGTGTTACTCAAAATAAACAAGGCTGTGAATTAGTTACAGCGCCGTTTTATCAGTCAGACACTTATAGAAATATAAGTCAGTAATAAATATCTAGTTCCCAGCGGTGCCCTGTTCCTTTATCAAGTGTAGATTACTTGGGTTATCTTGGTGCTTTCTGGGAAACCACTTGCCACAGTGATTATATTTTTATGTAATATTATGTAATGTATACTGTATGTACCATAACAAAAAAGGACCAATAGAAATAGCCCATTCCAAATGACTTGGAATAAAGTCTCTTTACATAATGTTGACTGGAGGTCGTTAGATTTGAAGGTTTCCATTTGGAGGGTGAGGGTTTTTGTTATGACAGTGAGGATATATACCCACTCTGCCAGGGAGGGGTGTACTATATATATACAGCCTTACTGTAATGTACCACTTCTTATAGTGACATAACTATTCAATGTGCGAGTCACACAGCAGATATCCTGACTCCATGTCTGTCAGCTCACACTTCTCTCTCTCTTCCCCCCTCGCCCTCCTCCTTTAAAAGAGTGTTTCAGCTTTAGAAGCTAGTTGGTGAAATGTTCACTCTCCAATAAACACCGGATTCCTGCCTGAGGCAGTCTACAGAGAGTCATATGAGAGCTTTCTCTCTCTCTCTCTCTCTCTCTCTCTCGTGTTCCCTAATACGTCAGCCAGCCGTGCTCTTAAGGTGGACAGATGATTGAAAAACTCTCCCTGAGCCAGCATCTGTCTGTTCTGACCGCTGCAGTGATTTCTGATGGGGGGTGGGGGTGTCGCATACTCACGTTCCTGTAAAATCTCCTCACGTAATAAAATTGCTTCACTTATTTGTGTGCGTTTCTCTTTGTTGAATTTCATTAGCTCAATGGAGGAGGAAGATCTAATTCAATATTCGGCACCATATTATTTACGGCCCTTATTATCTGCTCGTAAGGCAAATGCTATAGCATCATTTCATCTTTGATACCGAGCTCCAATATTGACACTGAAGCTAGGAGTGGAGATTAATTCCAGTATAATGCTGTTTCATGCTGTAAATTTGATCATAAAATATTATATGTTGATATGTATTATATATATTATCTCTCTTAGCTAATATTGAAAACACAGCAGAGCTAATAAAGCCAGTAGCGTATAATTAGAATATCTACTTTAGGTGTTTGTAGTCACATCCGTTATTGAGTAAACTGATCTAAATTAGAGGCAACGTAGACGATTCTGGAGATGATTCTAATGTTCTCAGAGCAAAACAAACCCAAACTTCAGTTTGAGTTCATTCAGAAGCACAGCATCTTTTAAGGTGGAGCAGTAAGTTTGAGCAAAGATGGCGAACGTAGCTTGTTCGTGGTTGCAGTTCATGTTCATGTTTCAGTGTGTGCTTACGTTCATGCAATTAGCGGTCTCCTGAATTTGCAGTCAGTTCCACATTAAGCACTTTAACTTGGTTCATCTTTTAAGGTGGAATGAAGCTGACTGTGTTGTCTGTAAGTATTTTGAATAACCACTGTGTTTACTTTCATACAGTTATGCAGCTGAAATGACAACAATAAGTCAATATTACCCACCTATGGAGCAGAAATAGGGCAACATCCTCATCTATTTTCAAGATTTTCAGTGTTCTGACATCTCTTCAGTGTCAAAACACCTCTGGATTCAGTTTCTCAGCTGTGGCTGAGAGAGTGAGAGCTCCTGAGCCAGTTTTGACTGAGACACTTAGTTTGTTTCCCCATTTACGGAGCTAGGGCTGCATACAAACACCACACTTTTTTTCCAACATCAAAAACAGACTGGAGAGCTAGCAAATGGTGTGAATGGGAAGCATTGTACTGGATTAAAATTGTGAACATCACTTTTAAGGTGGCCCCCATTGCTGACACAGGTGTTCATTTTATACACACAGCTTAATAATAGAATACACATTGAAGACACAGTGTGTCTATGAAGGTTGGGTACATAGAAAAGGAAATGCCAGCAGAAATGCAGTGGCAATAGAGGGTCAATGGAGGTTAGAGCTGCCAAGGAGCAGTGGAAGGAAGTTCTGGGAAGAGTTAGACTTGCTTTCTATGAAGATCCCCTTTCTGAACCATACCATATCCTCACCGTCCACACAGTGTAAAATATTGCGATACAAACCCCAGCTGCTGTCGCCCACTCCTCAGTCACACAGGCTTTAGTCTGGGGTGTGAAATGACTCGGTGTAAGTTTCTCACCCCACAGCAACTGGACAGCTGTTCGGAGCGTGTGTGTACTAAAGGCCTGTTCTCTGCGTGAGCTCATCCTGCTGCTCCTTCACTCCACTTCTGATTGGCCAGCGGCCGCTGAGCTCTGTTTAAACAGCGTCAATCTGTTCAAGAGCACACTGCTGAAACGGGGGATGTGACTCAGACCGAGGGGATTCTCTTCACTCAGACACAAACATGGGCAGCCCCGAGGAGGTCTTCTTTTGGTCTGTTTCTTCACTCTCAGGTAACATTTCAGGTCATGATGGACTTCTTTACTTTGCAGATTTATGCAAACATTTGGACCATGTTTTGTTAAAGGCAACATGTCAGTTACTGGGGGAATAAACATGAAAAATCTTATATGTATTTTCAAATTACAGCTTCAAAATAACTGTGATAATCCACTGACCTGTAACAGTGATAACAGAGCTCCTCTGTGGTTGCTACTCCAGACTCAGCACTTCAGAAACTGCACTATGTAACATTTGGAGGTTAGTAGATAAAAAATCTCCCTCTTGATTTAAGGACAGTACTGTAAAAGTAAAGTACACTCTGCAACTGTAGGGGGAGCCTAGGAGCGAGAATACCAAATTTTACCTAGTGTTCCTTTAACATATTCAAAATCTATATAACTATAATCTAATATAACTATCATCTATATAACACAATATATATATACAGTAAAAATAATGCATATAAAAAAAAAAGAACAAAAACAAATCAGAAAAACATTTGGCAACACAAAATGTAGATCATATGTAAATGTAATTTTATTTATTGTTATTACATTATTACATTTAGATAGTGTACAAACACAAGAACAATAACTCGGTAACATATTTATTTACTGTTTGTAGGCATTAAAGGCACACGATAAGTTTTTTTTATTTTTGTTTCAGGGCTCCCCCTATAGATGCAGAGTGTAATTGTCTTTTACAACTACCCTCCCTTTAAAAGTTACATAGTGCAGTTTCTGCAGTGCTGAGCCCAGAGTAGCAACAACAGACTCTCTGTTCTCCCTATTACAGGTCAGCGAAGCATCACAGTGATTTTTAAACTGTTAATTTAAGGTAAAAATATTACCTAGTGTTGCTTTAATAAGGTAGGTGTGAGCTACCAAAGTATTAGATCATTATCTGGGCTCTGAAGTTATTAATTAATCAGGGCAAATTAAGATATGCCAAAAGAACCATAACGCCTGGTTCTGATGTCACCTCCCCTTCATTCAGAATGTGCAAATGTATGAATATGTATGAATATGAAATTAGTTCCTGCCTCTATCTCCGCCCACACCTCAATCGCTGGCCTGGAGCTTAAAACCCTCACCTCGTGAGTTTAAGGGATTAGTTCCTGACGTTGTGATGGAGGAAAGATGTTTGGAATGGTTCAGCCGTGGTGTTGACTGCTCATCACATTTAATGCTTATTTTGGAACGTGAAAAAAACACATGTTCGTTCACAAACCTAGAAACCAGCTGACATTTCAACGATAATTTACTTCAGCTGTCTAAGACTGTAACATCATTCTACTGCTAACATTCCTCAGCATTACTTTTCTTTCCCTTACTTTAGAACATAATAGTTTTATAGATCTGACCTTCAGCTACAGCTCCCAGTGAGATCCGAATCATAGAACAGATTTACACCATCTATTTCTTCTGTTATCGCTGAGTATTTCCACATGAGCCACAAAAGTTAAGCTTGGTATCATTGAGCTCCATTTGAAATGGCTGTTTTCAAGCTGAATGTAACCTTATACAGCCGTTACATGAGATCAATCTAATGCAGCATAAGACCATATCGGCTCTACACCGCCTGCAGTGTTAAAGCTGATATCAACATTTGTATCTGGACATCTGTGGCTGACAGTGAGCTACTGATCACTCATCTTTATTCCAAGACACACTCATCTACATCACTCTATCCATGGATTGCAGGTGACGTCACAGTGTAGAGTAGGGACCAGGTTGAGTACGTATTCAGTACTCAAACACAACCCAAATACACTTTTAATCCTCATTAAGATGTTAGAATGATAGAAATATAAGTATGGACCTGTGACCCATTTATCCGCATCAAGTCCTAAATAGCACCATAATCCATAGATAGTGTACATCATAGATAATAAATCATACTGCACCCAGACAGTAATTACACACTAATTCGACAGGGAACATGAATTATATAGCTGACTAACAATTACTTTTTACATATAATCTTATTTTATGACATACACTATGCCCTACGGAGATTGTAGGGCGACATATGGGCTCTGGCCTTATCTTCGCTGCTGCATGGAAACATCTCACTGATCACACACACTTTCAAACAAAGAGAACTAGTTTATAAAACCTTACGCCAGATCAGAGAAATTATTTAAGCAGACAGTCACGATAAACCTTTGTCCTCTTAGAATCTACGTGAATATGTGGCTTGGGTCTGTAGTCTTTTTACACACAAACAAAACAGGATTGAATTAAGACTGATGCTTGTATATGATCTGTGTTTGAATAACTCACTCAGATTTTGACAGAAGAGCAGAGAAACACGTTTTCCATTAGATCCAATGATGATAATGCTAATGTGGCTAGCAAAGTATATTTGTCTTTTTCTCCTCATTATGCTACACTGTGGGATCCTTTACCTCCCCATCGGTTTACATTAGTGCTGTGTTCTGAAACCAGACAATCAGTCCCCAATATGGAGCCCACACTAAAAGATCACATGACTGCAACCCATTTGTAGATACTGTAGATAGAGCTCCACCCCCAACAACCACAACTCCACTTCTTATATAAACACCATCAGGGAGACACTACTGTAAATACTACTTCACTCTGTAGATACTGTAGCTCCACCCACAACACCAACAACCACAACTCCACCTCTTATATGAACACCATCAGAGAGACACTCACCTACTTCGCTCTGTAAATACCGTAGCTCCACCCACAACACCAGCAACATACAGAGTCACTGTAATATAGATTTAAATTAAGAAATTAATAAACAACTGCATCCAAAGCTCCAGCTGTGCCCGTGTCCCATTTGCCTGAAACAGGTTGCGCGCCGCTAGTAAAATGGTATTAAGTCACATTACGGCTCTCTTGTTATTCGACTCATTAGTGAAAATGACCTTCATGTATTTGACACATGCTCCCGTCGCCTTCCCCAGACGGATGAAGCCTGGTCCAGTTCAACAGAGCAAATGTTGCGGTGGTAGCATCGCCTCCAAATCAAGGCGAGTCATCTGGCCTGTGTCCTAGCCGTGGACGCTTCACGGTCCACGCGTACAAGGTCAGCACGACCCTCACACATCTGTCCGTGCCCTGGCTCCTCCTCGCTGCTGGGATGAGATTCATTTTCCAGATACTCACATAGCACTTCTCTGACGTGTTATTTGTTGACGCTCTGTGAAAATAAGTGCCATTATGTATTCATGATTTTTATTTGTCTACAGAGGATCACATAAAATATAACAATAACTGACTTTCTATTTTATATATTCTCCTCTTTATATTGGACTCAGACATTGCAGCAGATGTTACTTTATGGCCTTAACCGAACATTAACAAACATAGCCCTGCTGAGGGTTTGTAACATTACCCAGTGATATACTGGACAATTATGAACTAGGCCATAAAGACGTCTTTAAAACCATAAAATCCTTATGTTCTGGGATGTGAAATCAGCTGAAAACCTTTGATCAGATGTCAGATGATAAAACAACGAATCCAAACCGACGTGTTCGTGAGTTATATCCACATTCTCAGATCTGTTCCTGCAGATCTGATCACACTTCACCAGTGACTTTTACACTGAAATGTTTTAGCTTTTAGTTTATAGGTTTCTTCTCATTAAAAATACTTAAGAGGCTCTACCAAGACGGCTGCCGACTGGATAAACGTTCCAGTAAAGACTATGATTAATATTAATTTGCAGAAGTGGGTTCTCTGTAAAGGGTGTGTACTTTATTTTCACTTGGAAAGGCAACACAACGTGTCATTAGACCACGGGCGCCTTTGTTTGCTTGTTCTGAATTGTACAATGCACTATAACTACACTGATCTCAGTCCATAAATGAATAATGCTAATAATATACCATTATTCATTCATGTTTATGGGTCAATATGAACATACTCCACTGTAAATGTGCCTCTATTTGAGCTATTTCTTTGTAAAAAAAAAGCTATAACAGCGTGTACAGGCAGGGCCTACTTTCTCAAAATCCCTCCCTCGTAGCTCCACCTTGGCTCTTCTTGGGGGGGTGGGTCAATCTTGAAAGAGCGACCACGCCCACTACTGTCAATGTCACTTCTGTGCCATAACGTTCCAACACCACAATAATATCTGGACAACAGCACTCCTTTGATGAATGGGGTAGTAGAGGCTAATAAACTGTACGGCTACACGCTGTAATTCTACATCTGTTTAGTGGTTTCCAATAAAGTGATTAGTCAATGGAAATAGAAATACAAGCTGGGTGTTTCTCATGAAGTGTCCAGCGAGTATAAGTACACATGGTAGGATTTTCAAATAAAGCGGGCGTCTATGTATGGAGGATGAAAATCTACATAAGAATATAAATATATTCATGCACAAATAATTAATGTAATATATAAATACATAAATGTTTCATGAAATACATAATACATAATTAAATTAACTGAACTGAATTATGTATCCCCACATTTCTACATTAATTTATGCATTTCCACATTTGTACAGTCTTCAGGTATTTTCTCTACATCTATATGTTAATTGGGTGGGCGGTCCTAACTTTACTATAAAACACAACTGGTCAGTTCGGCCAACCAATAAACAGCCCAGAGGCTCTTTAGTCCAGACCGTAAAACCGACAGAATGGGGACATCACAGCAGAGACGTGCCTTGCTTTTTGTCCTGAGTCAGCAGCACAACAACTTAATAAAATGTGTATAAGTAAATGTACAAGATAATTATATTGAAATGATCCATAAATGGAAATAAAAAGCCCATCTGGGTATTTCTAATAAAGTGGCGAGTGAGTATAACTAAACGTAGACAAGGCTGTCGTTTCTAATAAAGTAGCCAGAGTGTGTAAGTACAAGGAATACAAGGAAAATGTTTACAATAAAGTGCTCAATAAATAGACACAGATATATGGTGGGTGTTTCTAATAAAGTGGCCAGCATATATAGGTTTCAGCTAAAACGTCCCAGCGTGTAGCCAGTGAGGGGATACGCAATAGAATTAGCAGCAAGTAAAAGAGGACAGTGTGCAAACAAAATACAATGCTGGGGTTTCTAATAAAGTGT
Organism: Hoplias malabaricus; assembly: GCF_029633855.1. NCBI lineage: Eukaryota > Metazoa > Chordata > Actinopteri > Characiformes > Erythrinidae > Hoplias > Hoplias malabaricus. The sequence goes on from NC_089801.1 coordinate 77,625,976, forward strand.
CCAGTAAAGGGAAGTCCACAATATGTTTGTCCCATGGAGTGGTCAGTGAGTGAAATTAAAGTGAGCACACTGCTTCTAATACTGTGGCCTGTGAGCAGAAGTCCAAGTACATGGTGGGTGTTTCCAATAAAGTGGCCATGCAATATAAGTAGCAATGCAAATCCACTGTTTCTAATAAAGTGGCCAGCAAGTAGAAGTAGGGAGTAGGTGTTTCAAACTAATTGGATGGTGAAATGTAAAGATTATAATTATTATTATTATTACCGTTATTGCTCTCAAATCATCTCTCCATCAGACATAGATCCCAGTGAGCGTTGACGTTTCTATAATTATTGTGATTGTTGAGATGATTAATAGCGCTGAGCTGTTAGGTAACAAACAGTGAGCAATGCGATGGGAGTTTATATGAGTGTTAGCCCTTTGCTTTGCACAGAACCTGGCTGTGAGTCATAAGAATCAGCCCCGTCCCACATAACAAGACAGGCCGACCTATCTATAACAACAGCAACACACTCGAACGTTTAATCCCACGCTTAACACACTCTGATCACTGGACGACTGCTAGATCACGATGACCATATATGGTCGTCCTCTCAAACCATTGCTGGGCAGGCCTCAAAAAGTTGGAGCTAAGAAAGGGAGCTCCCAGTGATCTTCGGAAGGAAGCTCCTGACTCGCAGCGTTAGGCTTTAGCAAGGTTATGAGATGCAATTAAAAAAAAAAGTGGCTTCTAAACAACAGCCCACAGACGCTAACTTAATATCACTAACCTGATTCTGAGGTAATAAAATCAGACATAAAAAGCTGGAGAAGATCCAAACTTGAATATATCACCTATAACACCATCTACAGTCTTTCAAAGTGCTATCCAGATACCAGGTGTTACCTTGTGGGAAGTGTGATCAGAATGGGCTCATTATTTGTTTGATCAGTCAAGGTTAGACAACAGAACTGGGCAGAGAACGTAATGGGTTGTTTCCTACACTGCATTTTCCAGTGAAAGTAGGATATATCCCAGGACTAGGCTTAATTCCTGTCTGAGAATCTGCACCTATGTAGCAAATGAACACAAATGGCACTGGTCCAGTACTGGGGGCAGGGTAAAAACTGAATCAGATGCTGGAATTAGCCAGGATTTCTAAACTGATGTCACATTAGGGTTTGCTTATATACACTGTGTGCAGATTTATACACAGCTTTAATAACGTTTAAGTCACCACCACTACTGGTCTACTACCTGAAAATACATTCGTCCTACACATTTTAAGACGTGAAGCAGCTCATGGAACTGGCTTGCAGCTTAGTCACTCACTCGCACACATACTCACTCGCTTCACGAAGGACACAGTTCTCATTTCTACAGCATTCTTAGGGAACTGCTGCACAAGGGGGTGATATTTAGTGCTTTGCATCAAAGACACTGGCCACGTCTGCAGGAGGAATGCGCAGAGCCACGTCTGAATCAAGTGTTTGTAAAAATGCAGACCGTTTTCAATTTGACATCTACAAAGTTGTAATGAACGTTAGCACATCTGTCTTACTGCTTGATGTACGTTGGTTACAGGTCACTTTATGCCATAAAACGAGGTACTGACTCATGAGGGAGGTGGCTATGATCTGTTTTAGAGCTATGTTCACATGTAGGGCTCACTATTCCCTACATTACTCATTATACAATGCACAATTACATTGTGAACTGACTTCCGGAGGGTAGTGATCGATTTCACACACTACCTTATGTGTGTTTTAGACAAACATCACAGTGGATTGTGGGTATCCGCTAGTGAACATGGGTTGTGCGCTACTTATTGCAGTGCATTGTGGGACCATGGATTGTTTTCAGACACCATTACAAAATGGTGGAACACTGAATTGGTGAATAGGGTTGTTTTTGGTACAGTATTGGGAAAAGACTGTTATTAATATTGCACTGTTCATCACACAGACACTTCAGTGGGTTTTAAAGTAAAGGCAGAAGTACATCAGAAACATTTCAGATGAAGAGCGAATGTGTACAAATAGACTATAAAAAAACTCAAAAAGTAAAAGACATTACCCAATTTAACCTCAGAGAATGAATGTGACTGGGTTCAAAAAATCAAACCAGTCTAATTCTGTCACAAACCCAGAATAAATATACTCTTAAAAAGCCTAAACCTAGTCCAAATATAGCCTGTGAATAGCCTGGAAATAGCAGAGTTGCCTGTAGTTCAACAGGTAGTTTTGCTGCAACACAGCTCCTTGTGTTGTGTGTCCAATCCCAACTTTGGCTGATGGTCTGTGAGGAGGGTTGTGTGTTCTCCCTGTGTCTTTGTGGGTGTCCTCCGGGTGCTCGTTTCCTCCCACAGTCCTAACCCCACACGTAGGTTGGTGTACTGGTAGGACTGAGTGTGTGAAATTGCCCACAGATCTGACTGTGTGAGCGACCCTTTTATGAATTTGTTATTTACTAAAAGCATTAGTGAGTTCAGGTAGCGGAGCCGGTTGATTAGTTCTGGGTCACAAGCCACTGGACCACTCCAACTCATCTCAACTATGTCGAATAGAGCTCCATTCCTCCAGGGAATGCAGTTTTATCGTCCACAGATCAGTGATAGCCAGCTTTATACCACTCTCGCCAACACTTAGCATTGAGCAATTGCTACAGATCGTCCCTGTTACTGCAGAGATCACACCAGCACCGTATTCCGGGCTTACACCAAACGACTTTTCAATAAAATCATACGAGTCTTGCTGGAGTTGTAGTGTGCTCCCATCTTCTCAATTATTTGGTGTGAGGGGGTCAGGAGGGCTGTTTTATCAGCTCTGTTTAATAGTATCACGTCTTTAGCCTTTACTCACTCTAATAGTAAAATAACCAATAAACACTGTGTGAAAAACCCTTACATTTGGATTTCATTATGTTCACATGAGTATATATAATATAATACACAAATATAACACGGCCATTCCGCGTCGATTCCTGACACAGGAGGCTCCTGATCAAGCTGCTATATTTGATGAGTTGACAAGGAGAACATCGGAGTGGCAGTCTCTAATAAAGTTGACATGGTGTGGAGAGTGAAGTGGTTCAGCCGTCACTCGGCGCAGACATCCAGTCCCTACGCTGACAGAAAAAAAAAACAGTACTGTACAGGTACTTACAGTGTAAATGCTCTCTAATGTCTCCTCCCCAGAAGGAGGACTGTGCAAAATAAAATAATAAAGTAGTAAAGTCCTGGAGACTTGCTATATATGCTAGATATGCTACAATCGTTTTCCCTGTCTGAAGGTACCTCCACGTTGACAGTTTTCCGAGAGTGTGCTGAGGAATCTGGCTGCAGTATCACAGTTAGTGACCTTAGTCTTTGCATAATCGGAGTTTGCGACCTTTTGCTGTGAGGGGGTGTCAGATGGCAGTCTTTTAAAAGTCTTTCCAAAGTCTTCTAGTGCATGGTTAGCAATGAGGAGCTGGTTTCACTGCGTCTAAGGGCTGTCTGTGAACATTCAAACTGCATGCAATAAGGGGGTGTGGCTTTGATCGAATCTAGATGCTAATAATGTGCATGTTTAATGTAGCGCAGACAGCCAATCAGCTGTCCCGACGTCCGAACAAGCTCGCTAATTGGTCCACGGGCGCTGTTAAGACCAAGCACTTGCAACTTGGCATTGAATGACATTGAATGTTTTGACAGTCAGAGTTTAGAAGCATGGCATTGTCATTGGTCTGTCACCTGAGGACATGCTGAGCTGTGCACTTATAAACACACCCCTGCAGACAACATCACACACACACACACACACACACACACACTCTGTACAGTTTGACAGCAGCCTGTTCACTAATGAAAAGTCAAGCCACGTCTTATAAAGGGCCTGATTCAACACATTTACATAATCTCTCTGGCTCTTTCTCCTTGTGTCACACACACACACACACACACACACAAAGGGCTGCGGCCCTCAGACGAGAACAAATTTGAAACATCTTAAAGAGTTAGCATGCTGCATTGAATGAATTAGCCACTGTCTGCCTGCGCATGCAATATTTATCAAGTTTGTGTTGCACAAAACGCAAAAAAGGGCGCCTAAACATAGCTTCTAAAAGCTGCTTTCAAAGGTTTTGAAGATTCCCTCCCTCCGTTTCCTCTCCCGGAACGTGCTTCTCAGTTCCTGTGCAAAAATAAAAATACAATTTTTTTTAAAAAAGGGGCTGGAAACAGACTGAGGGAAAATGACCTCGTTCATCTCTGAATGGAGCCGGCGATCTGCATTCTCGAGCCACGTTGTCATTGTCCTGCGCCACACACACAAAACCGGAGATGAAGAAGGAGGTAGAAAGAAGCGACGAAGACGAGGAGGAAGAATGAGGACGAGGGGAACGAGTTACGCCGGGGGTCCAGCAGGCAGAAGGGTCCTTTGTGCAGAGCCACTCTACTGATAAAGCCCTGAAGGAAGGAGGGAGAGAGGAAGGGAGGTCACGTAGAGGGATAGCAGAGATTAAAAAAGAGGAGAGAGCAGTGAAGCCCTGACGGGGGCTGGTCTAAAAGCTTTATCTTCTAAGAAAAGGCCGACAAAGTGCCAGCTGATCCACAGACACTCTCTCTCTCTCTCTCTCACACACACACACACACACATATAAATCGACACATGAAATAACCTGATGTGACTTCTGTCCGGTCGAGGGGTGCACTCAAAAGTCAAAGCCTGACTTTCGCATCCAATTTCCAAGCCCTAATCAACCACTTCTCATTTCCCCTCATTGTCACCAACAATGAGCTGGAGTTCTCCAACTTTTTTTTTTTTCCCAATCCATTGTAGCCTCTGTTATCTCCCATTTTAGTCATGGTTAATTCCCCCACGCATTAAGCCTCGCCCCTATCTCCCATCAGCACCAGCAGCCCGCAAGGAACGAGGCTGCCGACATTAACTACAGTTGTGTAAAGACCGCTATCGTCTCTCCCAACTGCCATTGTGCCAATTACGCCCTCCGAGACCCCAGGCTGAGGAGCGTCACAGGGCACAGCTGTTACTCAAACCTGCATCTCAGAGTGTGTTCTTTACTTAAACATTGCATACTTCCCAGATACTGAATCATTTGATGTAGTTACATAACTTAGCTTGGAAAAAGACTCATCAGTGTAGACCCGCTGCATTGTGTGTATGGTTCTTTATAGAGGAGGTATGTGTAGGATGGGTTCTGTTACAGCGTGCAGCACAGCACTGCACCGCTCAGTCTGAACTGACAATAGTGTACACCACTACATTTTGTGTTCCATCACTACAGTACACAGCATGCACTGTGCAATTCATCCATTCAGCTTCTGTAACCACTTCATCCTCGTCAGAGTCAGGGTTGATCCGAAGCCAACACCTAGGACAGGGCTCCGGGCCAGTACAGGGCATCACACACTCACTCTGTCACTCACTCACGCCTATGGACAATTTCACACACTCACCCATTCACTCACACCTGTGGACAATTTCACACACTCACACCTGTGAACAATTTCACACACTCACCCATTCACTCACACCTGTGGACAATTTCACACACTCACCCATTCACTTACATCTGTGGACAAGTTCACACACTCACCCATTCACTTACATCTGTGGACAATTTCACACACTCACCCATTCACTCACATCTGTGGACAAGTTCACACACTCACCCATTCACTCACATCTGTGGACAATTTCACATACTCACCCATTCACTCACATCTGTGGACAATTTCACACACTCACCCATTCACTCACATCTGTGGACAATTTCACACACTCACCCATTCACTCACATCTGTGGACAATTTCACACACTCACCCATTCACTCACATCTGTGGACAATTTCACACACTCACCCATTCACTCACATCTGTGGACAATTTCACACACTCACCCATTCACTCACACCTGTGGACAATTTCACACACTCACCCATTCACTCACACCTGTGGACAATTTCACACACTCACTCACATCTGTGGACAAGTTCACACACTCACCCATTCACTCACATCTGTGGACAATTTCACACACTCACACATTCACTCACATCTGTGGACAATTTCACACACTCACCCATTCACTCACACCTGTGGACAATTTCACATACTCACCCATTCACTCACACCTGTGGACATTTCCACACACTCACCCATTCACTCACACCTGTGGACATTTTCACACACTCACCCATTTACCCACACATGTGGACAATTTCACACACTGACCCATTCACTCACACCTGTGGACAATTTCACACACTCACCCATTCACTCACATTTGTGGACAATTTCACACACTCACCCATTCACTCACATCTGTGGACAATTTTACACACTCACCCATTCACTCACATCTGTGGACAATTTCACACACTCACCCATTCACTCACATCTGTGGACAATTTCACATACTCACCCATTCACTCACATCTGTGGACAATTTCACACACTCACCCATTCACTCACATCTGTGGACAATTTCACACACCCACCCATTCACTCACACCTGTGGACAATTTCACACACTCACCCATTCACTCACACCTGTGGACATTTCCACACACTCACCCATTCACTCACACCTGTGGACATTTTCACACACTCACCCATTCACCCACACATGTGGACAATTTCACACATTCACTCACACCTGTGGACAATTTCACACACTCACCCATTCACTCACATCTGTGGACAATTTCACACACTCACCCATTCACTCACACCTGTGGACAATTTCGCACACTCACCCATTCACTCACATCTGTGGACAAGTTCACACACTCACTCATTCACTCACATTTGTGGACAATTTCACACACTCACCCATTCACTCACATCTGTGGACAAGTTCTCACACTCACCCATTCACATCTGTGGACAATTTCACACACTCACCCATTCACTCACATCTGTGGACAAGTTCTCACACTCACCCATTCACATCTGTGGACAATTTCACACACTCACCCATTCACTCACATCTGTGGACAATTTCACACACTCAACCATTCACTCACACCTGTGGACAATTTCACACACTCACACCTGTGAACAATTTCACACACTCACCCATTCACTCACACCTGTGGACAATTTCACACACTCACCCATTCACTCACATCTGTGGACAAGTTCACACACTCACCCATTCACTCACATCCGTGGACAATTTCACACACTCACCCATTTACTCACATCTGTGGACAATTTCACACACTCACCCATTCACTCACACCTGGGGACAATTTCACACACTCACCCATTCACTCACACCTGTGGACAATTTCACACACTCACCCATTCACTCACATCTGTGGATAGTTTTACACACTCACCCATTCACTCACACCTATAGACACTTTCACACACTCACCCATTCACTCACATCTGTGGATAGTTTTACACACTCACCCTGCCATTCAAACACAACAGTGGACAGTTTCATACACTCACCCAGTTACTCACACCTGTGGAGAGTGTCCCACACTCATACCTGTGGACCATTTCATACACTCACCCTGTCACACAGACCTGTGGACAGTTTCAAACACTCACTCTTTCACTCACACTCTCAGACCTGGGACCCTGGAGCCAATTGGCATCAAATTCCTGTTAAGCCTCTTATGCCAATGTTATAAAGACATTTTGACAATGAGCCAAAAGACAACCACAAACGACAAAAAAACCCACACAATTATTTCACCACAGACCCAGTTTCTTCAAATTACATCATGTGTGAGACTTTTTACAACACACAAGGGGTTAAAAGTGTCTGTTGTAAGTGCCAGTGTCCTGTGACTTCTACAGAACCCTTTCTGATTCACCTTGTGACCCAGTACACCCCCACAACACAGACCCAACACCTTGGGGGTCCACCATTTGGTATAAACCACGTTACTAATGTAATTTATAGTTAGTATTCGTTATTTCAATTGGTCTCTCTTATGTCTAATACAGTATATGTATATGTACTCATTTTCAGTGGAGTGTTATGATAGTTACACACCTATAGTGCTTTTGTAGACATTCAGAGCACTTTACAGCCATCACCAATGTCCAGTTCCCACCCGGACAAGGCCAGGAGTGACCACCGTGGGACACTTTTCAAAGAAATGCCCTGGGATAGTATTTGGGCTTCATCCAAACAATGGCACAATGTGTTCTGTACAGTGTCCCTGTCACTGCACCCAGGCATTGTAATCCACACCTAGCAGTGACAGCGCCTCCTGTTGGCCTCAACATAACCACTTCCAGCAGCCACCCAATTCTTTCCTTTGGGGTTTTCCGATCCAAGCACTTGTGAGGAATTCTGGGATAGCAAAATATACTGAGTAGAAAACAATGTGCTGATGTAAAATAACAGCATTTAAATCCATACAAAAGCATACAAAATCCTATAAAATCTTATATCTCCTCTTTTATTTAGACATATCTTGAAACTGTGCTTGTCATGTGCTTCATAAAATGGTCCAAATTAATATTTAAATAAAATCCCTTACAGATATCAGGACAATGACGATATATATGTTTCGCTGCATCCTTGACCCTGTTTGCAGCTTTTTTTCAAAACCAAGTTCCCCCGTGTGCAGCCTGGACATCGGCGCAGGTCGTGTGGCGTCTGTTTGGATAAAAGTGATGCGGAGGCACATATGTCTGTTTGGTATTTCCGAGGTTGTGCACACGGTCATGACGTAACTCAGAGGAGAGGAGCACCGTTCCAGCACCGTTGGCCAAACTGGCCTCGTGTCACTGAAAGCGTCCCAGCGGTGGCATGTGTCACTGTGATGAAGAGAGGGACGTGAGCACGGCGATTAATGTGGCACAGCTGGGAGTGGACCCGGGTCCCAGCTGCCCCGGACATGTGTAGAGCTGCAGCTGAGCTTTAAGTGACTCCACCACAGCCCCTTAATGTTTCTAACTTTAACTCCAGCCCTAAACCGACAGTCACTTCCTTTCTGCTTCACATTACCGCGTCTGTAATTCATATCACATTACCTCATCTTTAATTGGCCGCCTTAAAGTAAGACTAGGTCGAATTTGTACATTAAAAATACAGCTTCAGAATCCTTGTGATGATCCACTGACCTGTAATAGGGAGATTAGAGCCTTTGTTATTGCTACTCTGGGCTCAGCACTACAGAAAATGCACTATGTAACTTTGGGAGGAGGGTAGGAACTTTGGCCCACTTATGGCACTGATAAGTCATGTTTGGCCAGAACTGAGCCATAAGTGCCAAAAGTGAGACAGATTTGGACCAAATGGGATCCTCCAAGTTTAAAGGGTACCCATTTTATTAAAAGAACTCTAGGTTGTTTTTTTCATTTTATTTGTTTGTTTGTTTTTTTTGCTCCTGGATCCTCCTTGCTCCTATTTTAATTCAATATTATATTACAACACCGTACAGGAGGTCCTCGGGTTACGTCAGTCCCGAGTTACGATGTTTCGTGGTTACGACACATCTCCCATTTACTGTATAAAGCCTTGTTTCGACTTAAGTGGTTTTTGCGTCGTAAACGTCGTAACGTGAACTTTGTGTTTGGTGTGCGAATAGGTGTTAGGAGAGGATAAGTGCTTACAGTATGTTATTTACGCACAGTATGTACGTATGTTCCGACTTACACCGAAAATCAGTTTACGACGCGATGTAGGAACATATCAATGGCATAAGTGGAGGACCCCCTGTATTCAATTCAATGGGGAGGGGGAGTGAGGGGAAGTAATTTCCTACCCTCCTCCAAAAGTTACATAGTGCAGTTGCTGGGTCCAGAGTAGGAATGACATAGGGTCACTATTATCCCTCATATCTGTGAGGAGTTTAGTGTGTTCTCCCTGTGTCCATGTGGGTTTCCTCCAGTTTCCTCCCACAGTACAAAAACACACGTTGGTATGTGGATTGGCGCCTGAAAAATGCCTCAAAAAAAAGAAAGAAAGAAAAAACCGTACATAGGTGTGAATGAATGTGTGAATGTGTGTCTCACACATTCTGGCGCCCCCTCCAGGGTGTGTTCCCTTCTTGCACCCAATGACTCCAGGTAGGCTCCGGACCCACCGCGACCTTGAACTGGATAAGGGTTACAGATAATGAATGAATGAAATGAATATTACAAAAACTTCCTGTAAAAACAAACAAGGTTGGAGGTTTACAGAGTGTAGACGCCATTAGTGGATGGTGGTTCTTGTGCCTGACCTTTCATTCTGTTAAAATGCTGTACATAAATGTAAGTTCACCTTGGAAGTGTAAATCCAAGCCACTGAGAATGGAGCAAAGAAGAGTGACAATGACTTTTCAAATGTACAGCTGTTTCCATTATTCAGACCTCAGCAACTTCACCAGAGTTTGAAGAAACAGTCCATTCTGCAGGAACTTGCAGGTACATAGTCAGAATTGTTCCCACTGGGGATGATAGGAAGCAGACAACCAAAGCATTTAATGGCTCTAAAAGCCCCTCACTGAAAGTTATAAATAACCCCAGACATTGTTTTATGATATTTTTGAGAAAAGCTTTTGGCCTTTTTCAAAACATTTACGGCAAAGAGAGAGATGCAGGGCATTCAAAGGCAAAAAATAAATAAATAAATAAATAAAAATACCTGAAAACACGTACTCATTCCCGATTTAGCACTTTTTTACCATCATAAACATTACAAATCAAAACTGTGAAGGCTTTTTGGACAGTAAATAGCAGACGTAATAGCTTTGTTGATATGTGACCTCTGGGTCCTATCGCCACCACTGTAAAGAGAATTCTGAGTTGGTAAGTTTCCTCGTAAAATGAGTTCATTCACATTATTTACATCAGAATTTGAATTATTTAGACTTACATTATCAACAACAGACTGCCAATGAAGCATGAGGGCAGCAGGAGCAAGGACAGTGCCATTTAAAATAATTGCTTTTAAAGGTGTCGCTCAGAAAAGTCATTTTCCGTATAATATCATGAGAATATTACATATTGATGTTACAGTGAATTTTCAAAATGATCTACAATTTTACAGGAGCACAGACTTGGGATGCCCTTCAAATTACCTCCCAAATTTCTTGCATTATTCAAAAACGTCTAAGCATATGCAGATGCACACATGCGCTCTTTTGACAAAGGGAAATGTAACCCAAATTAAAATAAGAACCCCTCTCATTTTGAAGAAGCATGGCGATGAATATTGGACACACAAATGAGTTCAAACTCTCCGGAATACAGCGGAGAATAACGACGGGTCAGACCGGTTCTGCCCCATGTGTGCCTTATTAAGGTCCATTCCATTTGGGACGGGATGAGTGGGGTCTCAACAACGTCAGCACGTGTGGGGCTGATTACAATCAAACTCTCACTACAATCTTTATAAACGTCACGTGGAAGGCGTTCAAGGGGCAGCTGTTTTCTACTGGTTAGAGAGGAGTGGCAGGAAAATTGTGGGCAGTGGGGAGTGGGTGCAACAGCACTGTCTCCTCCCTCAACATGAGACTAAACACAGACCAAAAGTGCTACAAAGGTGAACATTGTAGTGCTACAAACAACAGTTGGCTTCTTCTGTTCCACCTTAAAAGATGTGGGTTTCTTAAAAGTGTGGGGAGTTTGTTTTACTGTGGAAAGTAGTTCTCCAGGATCATCCACGTTCCCTTTAATTTCAGAAGCAAAACTGAACCAAGTTTTGGTCACACATTATATGCTGCTGCCCGGTTGCTAAGCGACAGTTTACAGCTTCACTGGCAGTTTTCCTTTTCTCCTCTTTTAATTCAAACAATGAGTGCTCCAGTTGGTTTAGTTGTGGCATGTAGAACAAGGCGATGTATGTGGAAGCATAATGAGAGAGAGAGGAGAGAAAAGAAGAAAAGGAAAGAGCGAGTGTTTGTTGTGTAATGTAAATGTGTGAGTGTGTTACATATTTAATTCATGTCAGCGCCTCCATTTTTGCTCTGTTCTCCCATAATGCACCTCTCTCCGATACAGATGGGATGAAAGCGGCTTCAATAGGGCAGAAAACAGCTTTGCTGCTTTAACTCCTTCACTTTCATGATCTCTCTCTCTCTCTCTCTCACACACACACACACACACACACACACACACACACACACACGCACATGTACATAACTCAAGCCCACCTCCCATCCCACGCATACACACACTCAAAAGGCAGAAACTGAACATGTGGACCACCAAATCTGTGTGTGTGTGTGTGTGCGCTTGTGTGTGTGTGTGTGCTCTCTGTTCTGACTTCTTCTCCCATATGGCAGTGGGAAACATGGTAAAGAAGTGTCTCAGCTCCTTCATTTTTCATAATGTGAGAAAGATTTTCTGAGTTTACAGCAGAACGGCACGTCCTCCTGGACCCCTACACACACACACACACATGCCCCCTCCCCCTAAAGTGCAGCACAGCACTGGGACCCACAGTGGAACATGGTTTTGTAAAAAAAAATAAAAATAAAAAAGTAGAGGCAGCGCCAAAGGTCGAGAGAGTAAGACAGAGAGAGAGAGAGAGAGAGAGAGAGAGAGAGAGAGAGAGAGAGAGAGAGAAAGAGAGAGAGAGAGAGAGAGAGAGAGAGAGAAAGAGAGAGAGAGAGAGAGAGAGAGAGAGAGAGAGAGAGAGAGCCGAAGATAACCTAAACTGGCGAGAGGCAGAGGCGGCCATTTTCGAAATGGTTTAAAACTAAATCCCTCCAAGGCCGCTCATCAAAATTTCAGGAGCCGCCTCATGAAAACGTCCAGTGCTCATCTTTGGCTGCTTCCCGGGGACTCGCGAAGTGTACATTGTTTTTCTACAGCAGAGACCATGTTCACTGAAGGGTCGGGCATTAGCTAAAGCCAGCGGAGCGTCTGTCCTTTCAACTTTAATGAGTAATAGTGTTAAGCCAACTTAACCCATTAATCCCGAGGTCTGATGGGAGAAAGCGGACGTTCCAGCCCTTCTCCACTTTTTCTCTGCCCTCTTGTTACATTGCTGTGTTTGTAATAACTTCTCGTCAAACTCAAAGCGTAATAAACTATCAAATCTCAAACACGGGTCCGGATGAAGTTTTAAATCTGGAGTTCTTCCGGAAAGTCAAGCTGTAACTGAGTAACTCTGTCTGATGTTTGATTCTGCACTTTAATGTTCGAATGATTATGTGTAAAAATAAGTTTTAATGCATTTTTAACCCCATAATTATTCTGTTTTTGGGGATAACACTGTATCCAGAAGTACATGTGAGGTGTGGTTTACACAATTTAAAGACGTGAATTCTATGTTTGTGATCATGAACATAGTGTTTGAATGCCTTATATTTATTATTACTTTTTTAATAATAACATTACCATTGTTTATAATAAAATTACTATGTAGAGCTGGAGAGTAATGATATATATAACAATATAAACTGTTTCGATAACTATGATTTTTAGACGCATTTTCAATATTTCAATAACTTATTTACAGCATCTGTCACTGATTGTTACTTTAAAATTATTAATATTAACAAAGCTAAGAGTTTTTTTTTTTATGGTGATGTCAGGTTTCTCATTTTTACTGGCAATTTTTGTATTTCTGTGTCTTTTTTATTGTTCATATCGATACTGGAATTATGTCGACAGAAACTAAGAAAGATATTGTGATATAAATATTGGCCGTATCGTCCAGCCCTACCACTACACAACAGTGACCATAAACTGACACAATATTAGAATTTTTTAATTAAAGTTTAACTGTAACATCTTTAAACTTTTTTTAACATCTACAATTTTATTCATTGTCTGTAACCCTTAGAGTTCAGGGTCCGGCTCCTACCCAGAATCATTGGGTGCAAGGCAGGAACAAACCCCGGAGGGGGCGTCAGTCCTTTGCCGGGCGACACACACTCACACATTCACTCACACCTATGCACACCTTGGCATAACCAATCCGTCTGTTTCAATATTACTCTGAATAAACTAAACTAAACAGCTTTCCCATCATGGTGCATCCAACAACAAATAAAGCCCTGCACTTTTCTCAGACTGTGGTAGAACACCCAGCTCAGAGACTCCTCCAAAGCTACACATTGCTGTGTTTGACTGGGGACAGTGTAAAGGTGCAGTGCTGTCATGACCTGAAATATATGTCACACTTCAGTGACCACAAGCTGACCACAAAAATCCATAGCAGGTCACTTGAAGTTTAAACAGAAACTGCAGCCAACTGACAGCAGCTGCCTTTAAGGCAAACAGACAACATCAGGTCTGACATCAGGTTTAAACTTTGATAACATTACCAGCGTAGTAATGCTGTTCGTTTACTTATTGTGGAGGTTAGATACGTGTTCTACCACCTACTGTACGCTCAGAGCTTCAGGTGGCTGCAGTAGACTTTGGTACTCTACTTTCTTTAGAATAAACTGATAAGAAAGACTGACCCAAATATAGGATGCAGGTTCTTCACTGTCCACTGACCAGGGTCACGGTGGGATCAGAGCCTACTTGGAAACACACCCTGGACAAGGTGGCGGTCTATCAGAGGGCAGCACACACTCACACACTAACAACTTTGGACAATATAACAGAGGCTCTCCACCTGTGATTGAGGGTTTGGACTGTGGAGGGAAACTGGAGGCTGTAAATCTTCTAAAGAGCCGTAATGATTGCAACCTCAGTGGATGTGTACGCTGGCGCTCTGGAGTGTACTTGGGTTTGTAAAAATAAGCAAGCGATGGAAAGCCCCCTTTACATGACACTGCCATCCGAGGCGCTGCACTTAAAATGCATTCATAAGACATGGAACACTTTCATAAATAATTACGCAGACACAGTAACCACAGGTTGACACACTGGCTCTCCATCAGTGAGCTGCAGCGTGGCGTGAAATTCACAGCAGCTTTTGTCCCCATTACACCAGCACCCCGTATCTTCCCGATGCCCGGGCGTTACAGCCTCTAAAAGGTAATGGTATTGGTCGTATCGGGGGGGTTGTTTCAGGCGGGTCAGCCTTTTGGGTCACTGCTGGCTAATTCATTATTGAATGGGGTTATTCTCATGCGCCGTTTGCATCGTGGTATTGCCGCGGAAGCGCAAAATGCTTTCTGGACGCGGAGAGAAACTAAAGCATGCGCCTTCTGCTCGAGCAGCCAGCCACTACCCAGCCGTAATTAAAATTCATCAGAACCATTTGTTACAATCATTACACCTCCACTGCAAGCGCTGGACATTTTTCGGTTTGGTAAACACTCGTTTGTGAGGCGAGGTTTTCGCTGATGAGAGGAGGCTGTGAAAAACACAGTCATATAGGTGTGAGACACATGGAAAACATCTGGTCAAAAAAAAAAAAAAAAACATTATGTTTATGTTTACGTCATATGCTAATATCCAGAGTGACAAAGCATTGGAATCCTAATACAGATGTGAGTGAATGCAGTGTTGAGAGTCTTGCCCAGGGACCTTGGGTGGAAGCCCATGCAGACACAGGGAGAACACAACACACTGCTCACAAACAGTGACCCGAAGAGGGCATGGAACACAGTGTTTTAAGGTTGGCTTAAAGTTATATGTGAGTTTGGGTCTGGGAAAGGTTAGTAGTACTTATGGAATAGTTGATGGCAAGTCTCCAAAAAATGGATGGACATCTATTCAATGTCCCCACAAGTCAAAGAGACAAGGTTGTATAACTGCAGATTAACCTGCTCCCAGACCAGTGGATATTTGAACAAATTTGAGCCTTACTTTCCCCTACAAACTGTGCATTTGACTTGAAGTGTCTAAACCTCTGCACTCGGCTACAGTTTGACGAGAGCTGTAGCCTTAGCCTTTTAAACTGGCCAGTTGACTCTGGGGTCTGAGCACTTATACAGGAGGGAAGACATGGCTTTTGTGGTTAAAAGCAAAATGCTTTCCCTTAAACGAAGCGGAAAAGACGGCCGCGGAACATCTGCAAGTTCTCTAACACTTAAAAGGTGGTTTTGTATGCATGATGATTATTCATTGCTGCGTACTTTTCCTTTGTGTCAAAAGCCACTGGAGCTGCAGAATGCAGAGTGGGAGCGCTGGGTCACTCGGGGGAGACGAGGGGATGGTGTAGAGGGGAGGGACGTGTACTGTTTGAGTTGCTGGAGTTTGGTGGATGCGCTGGGCTCCCAGTGCTGTGTTTCTTCCACCTCAGTGTCTCTTAGCATCTCTTTGGTTGATTATTATGCCTGCAGCTCTGCTGCAGTAACTGAGGGGGCCTAATGTGTCTACACTGAGATAGAGGGTGTCGTTTCAGGAAAAATGAGGGAATAAATAAATCAGCCTCTCATGAATTATAGAGAAAGCCCCCATTTCGCATAAATATTTAGCATCACAAACAACCCTCCTAAAATGACAATCAGACGGGCTTAAACCGGTCTTGGGATAAAAAAGCACACCCAGCAACACTTAAAGGGATCAATTAATCATCTCACGCTGCACAGACAGAAATTAACAGCGGACCTGTTCAGCAACGAGAAACGAAGGTGGCTGAACATAGGTGGCGTACGCTAGAGCGGCAAAGTCTTTAGGACTTCAGATCACTTTGAGGTTATTACATCAGTGTTTAAGAGAATAAATTCGTCTAAATTTATCACATCAGTGTTGGAGAGGGTTGTTTGAAGTCAGCTGAGGCAGATGATGCAAGTGTGTGACATGGCAGCTGGCGAGGGCTTGCCGTGTTCATGGACATAGACTGTGTGTTAATATGCTTTGTTATTAGTCAAATTTTGCTAGCTGTAGTGAAGCGGTGCGCAGGAGCCCTACCTCAGTCTTGCCTCAGTCCTCGCATGACGCGCTCAAGCGCTTTCATCATCCACTGATATCGTCTTCAGCAGTCAACAACTGATAATACCCTTTTATTTAAATTACAGAACATAGTGCACTGTCTGCAGATCTGAGCCTGGAGTAGCTCCCACTAAGATCCTATTCTCCCTTTTACAGCTCAGTGGAGCATCAGTGATTTTGAAACTGTAATTTTAAGGTAAAAATACTACCTAGTGTTGAAATTCATTCATTCATTCATTATCTGTAACCGCTTACCCAATTCAGGGTCACGGAGCCTACCTGGAATCATTGGGCGCAAGGCGGGAATACACCCTGGAGGGGGCGCCTGTCCTTCACAGGGCAACACAGACACACACACATTCACTCACACACTCACACCTACAGACACTTTTGAATCGCCAATCCACCTACCAACGTGTGTTTTTGGTCTGTGGGAGGAAACCGGAGCACCCAGAGGAAACCCACGCAGACACAGGGAGAACACACCAACTCCTCACAGTCACCTGGAGGAAACCCACGCGGACACAGGGAGAACACACCACACTCCTCACAGGCAGTCACCCGGAGGAAACCCACGTGGACACAGGGAGAACACACCACACTCCTCACAGACAGTCACCCGGAGGAAACCCACGCAGACACAGAGAGAACACACCACACTCCTCACAGACAGTCACCCGGAGGAAACCCACGCAGACACAGGGAGAACACACCAACTCCTCACAGACAGTCACCCGGAGGAAACCCACGCAGACACAGAGAGAACACACCACACTCCTCACAGACAGTCACCCGGAGCGGGAAACGAACCCACAACCTCCAGGTCCCTGGAGTTGTGTGACTGCACCACCTACCTGCTGCACCACCGTGCCGCCCTAGTGTTGAAATGCGGAAGTCAAATTTTGTTGTACTACTGCACAACCATAAAGTACGTTTAGTTTCACAATATTGCATTCCAAAGAGACAGTAGTGGGTTTCCCATCCACCGAGTTTTTGTAAATTATGAATCTGCCTGAATGGAAAAAGCCCAAAATTTGCAAAGCAGTCTGATCACAGGAGCCTACGCCATCTGACATTTATTCCCAAAAGTGCATTGAACTGGAAAACCACTCATTTGATGAAGCTTTTCTTTATTGTACATAGCATTTGCAAAAGTTCTGGATGGAAACCTGTAGGACTACGTACAGAAAGACAGACCAATAAAGGCAAATATCTGCAAATAACTACATAAAGAACTGGCCACCCTAGAGCCCAGGCCTTTAAGTGTTTGGGATTCTTGGGATCGGAGAAGCCAAAAAAACTTGACAGTTTCTAAGACTTTGGAGCTGTGGGAGAATGTCCTTGTAGATGTCTTTCAGAAACCGAAAGCAAGTTGGCACATGGTGGACGCAGGCAAACTGTCATTTTGGATCATTTTCTGTTAAATGTATCAACAGCTCTCTGCTTGTTCCTTGACATGAAAAATGAAAAACATGTACTTAATAGCAATTCTGACAAGAAAGTAAACAAATGAAGGTTGCTCTCTGACCTCTGCGCAGTGGCGCATGATTCCAGTCTTTTTTATGTAGGCACTCTGTCATGCCCACACAACAATTGAATTTGCTGGAACCAACTTGTTGCCAACTCAGGAAGACAAAGAAAACAGACGGAGGGCCAGTGACAGGCAGGAGGACTGGCAATCTGACAGCCTGCATTTGGTGCAGATGGCTTCACTGCTACAGTGAATCTGTCAGGCATTCAGAACTGTGTCTAGTTTAATGCCACAAAGGTGTGCAGTCACAAAAACCATGGCTGAAAATATCCGGCATCCACTTTTTTTTCCCTGTTTGCACCGTGCTGGAGAGGAATGATCTGTGGCAGGTATGATGAAATATTTGGAATTAGGTGGCTGAAAACATGCAGGATAAATTAGGCCAGACACTGGTGTGGCAGGTGCTTCCACAGCCCCCAGCCATGAAGAGAAGTGCCACACCTGTTCCTGGACTTTAGGGGCCGGTTCTCCAGACGCTAGCCTCAATTTCCAGGCAGTGGAATAGGTTTGAGGCACGATCCTGGCTGGTGGGCGTCTTATACCTAGAATCTTCTGAATAGGAGGCTTCAACATTGGCCATCTGCTATAGGTTTACAGCAAATCAAGTACCTAGATCACCAAGTTGTCCGTCCTAACATATACATTTAAAACAATAGTTTGTCTAGTGTATCAA
Source organism: Hoplias malabaricus (assembly GCF_029633855.1). Classification (NCBI taxonomy): domain Eukaryota; kingdom Metazoa; phylum Chordata; class Actinopteri; order Characiformes; family Erythrinidae; genus Hoplias; species Hoplias malabaricus. The sequence continues at coordinate 77,644,908 of NC_089801.1, forward strand.
AGGTCAGCCTGTATAAATGGACAACAACATGGACTCAATCTTAATGACTGTTGCCACTACCCTTGTATACGACTTAAGGCCAATTTTTGCTTGTGTCTAATAAATTCAGAGTATATGCCACAGTCTGTGCAAGTACCCTACGCCCACTTGTGCATTGATGTGTCTGCACCAATCTGCAATTACACTGCCAAACACTAGGGTTGAATCTCAAATTATCGTCCTCCACTTTACGTAGCGCACAATGTATATCATAAGATAATGGTCTCTGTTCAGAATGTGACAATACAACCTTTTAATATGGGCATTAAGGTTCAGCCCTTCCTATCTAACATTTACTGCACTGTCTGGATGCACTGCTATTTATTTGTTTTATAATCTGTGAAGTGCACTATGTAGGGAGTAGGGAGCTATTTGGGAAAGAGCATAATTTACACACAGTACCAGGAAAGAAACTAATACAATGTCAAGCCCTTTTTTATGTGTCTACATATTTCTTTCATCTCCTCATTCATTCTGTGACATCTAAAGTGATGTTTGAGGAATTCTCTCATCATTTATTTGCTGCCGTCTTGCAGTCTTTGTATTGTGCCGAAGAGGAGCTCATAATTCTGGAATTCCTTGGTTAATCTCACCTCAACTTGACCTGTGTTCGCTCAACTGTGGTCAGAAGTAGTTACATTTATGGGAATGGGGCGTAGTGTACGGTGTAGAGTATAGAGTTGGGCACACAGTTTTGTGGTACCTATGTGTTGCTTACAGTGTAGATTTGACACAGAACTTTGCTGTACTTTGCTGAACTTTGATACATTTTTATAGATAATAATACATCACACGTAAACAAGTCTATTAGAGAATGTTTAAAAATGCAGTCTATTTCTCCACTGAATAATGAATGTAGTTGTAGTGCCTCGGCCATTCTGACATCATGTATCTCAACTGTTTTAAACATTTAGATTCCCATGTGGGGGACCCACTCTATGGAGCATAAACTGCTTCATTCAAAAAGCTGAAAAAAAAAGCTTATAAAAAAAAAGTGTAAAAATGACAAATGACCAATTAAAAAGCACTTTCCCTTTAACAACTCATCACAGGGGCAGGTGTGTGGAGGCATGCTAATTGCAGGGTATTAACCGCTGTGGCTCAGGAAGCAAACATGTCTTAGCTATCGGCTGACCTTCTATTGGGCTAAAGGAGAAATTCCATTAAAAAAAAAATCTTTGACTGAACCTTTGATTTTACAGAAGCACTGTAGGATGAGCCCTATCTCTTGAGAAACAGTGGCTAGTTTTTCCCCTCCTGAATCACAGGGCGTGATCCTAAAACAAAGCATGTGTGTGTAGTAAACATTTTTAAAGGTTAGGCTGCTCTTTCTGGTCACGGGCGAGAGCCATTATAACTGAAACCATATCGGATTCGGTTTTATGTTCATAGTCACACACAACTCAGTGTATATGGCATTAAATGAGCATTTTAAACAGGGTTATCTCCATTTGGAGTCTTGTCTTACACAGTTAATTAAACAACTGTTTAATTACAAATTACATGAACTTGTATAGTATTAATTTACCATAAAATTATATAAAAAAAGTATATTGTACTTAATTGAACACATTTAAATTTAATAATATTTTTTAGTGTAATAAACACAAAACAACACTTTTCTAAGTGTTAACTTAAGGTAACCTTTAAAAAACACCAGGGACTTTTGTTTTGACATTTAAGTCCTCCATTATTCCAGCTTACTGTTGGTGAGTGAGGCCATGTTTTAACGAATGTAACTGATATTTTCACCTGGTTCGTTTTACTCAGTAACCCATGGCTGTTTGCGAGCCGGGCTTGATTTGTTTTAGTACTTGAGTGTAGGAGGGGCTGGAGTGCTCATGGGGGAGTTCCCAGCATGCTCTACGGCTGCTCCTTTTTTTAGTTTAGAGGCTATTTCGAGGGGTTTAATGTTGCTGTTTAAGGGTTTGTGTGTTCTGAGGGTGTGTTTGGTCTTGGTGTGTAGTTATACGTTGTGATGTGTGGGGATTCACCATCTTGAAGAAAGAAGTCACCACAGATCGTTCCCTTGCTAACTTAGCCCTGTGTCCTTTTAAGTGTCCAACAAACGTTGCATAAAAAGCCGTTCTGGCTTCATCTCATTATTCCACCTCCAGTAATGTTACAGTATTATAATAATATAATCCTTCCTTATATTTCAGCAATAAACTGGGGTTATTCCACACAACCGTCCGTATTTCAGTAAAACTTTATTTTTTTTGCATGACGTAAATAAAGGCAAAATTCACTCCAGCATGTCGATGACTTTATGGGCCTAATTGCCGCTGTTGTTGTCTGTTTCTGTTATTAGCCGCTGCCGCAGACGTAGCCACCATTGGCTTGTGTAGACACATCACTAGTGCAAAGGCAATTTAGAGGGGTTTTAGAGCTGAGCTTTTGCCTGAGTTGTTGTTAGGGTTTCATTTATTTTTCATGGTGATGCTTTTCTGCAGATATTTACTGTCACTCTTTAATCAATGGTTATTGTATTTTAGCACATTTCTGTCTATTATGTTGTCACATCTAGCTAATGTCTGTGGTGAAGGATGTGCTGGGAGCGTCCAGATGGTTGTGTCTATAAAGTTCATTATTATTTGTTTTGGGGTTTTTTCGTGCACTGAAACACAATATTAGCTTTGTATATCCACATTAGGTTATTTCAATTACAGAAAAGCTATGATATTGTCTTCGTAATTAAAGAAAGATGGAGGAAGCTAGAAAGTGCCTGCTTTTTTTCAGTTAACGTCCATAGTAATCAATAGGGTTAATTATTACACTGTATATCCAACGGTTTATGGATTGCTAATTAATGTATAGAGCTTTTCTGTGTTGCACACATTGCTGAGCTCCACACACTGCTTATATAATCTACATAGAAAACATCGGCAATAGAATGAGATGAGCAAAACATGAGCCTAAGGTCACCATGCCCAATGCCAAGTATCAGTGGACTATAAAGCCCCCCAGCGTTGGGCGGTGAAGCAGTGAAACTCTGTTCTCTGGACCTCATCCAATGTCTTAGGGCTGAGTTGGAGGGATGTATGTGATCCAGAACTAACCATCCCAGATCAGTGTGAGACCTTGCTGATTCTGTTATGTCCGAATGCAGTCTGACAATGTAGGGTGTCTCGATTCTTGTTGTAATAGAGTGGCAGGGTTAAGGGTTAGGGCTGTAAAGCCCTTGATATGTTGGTTTTTCAGAGGCACACTTCAAATGAAGGGTTATGACTGACCTGTGTATTACTGGCAAGGTGGTTCCAAAAGAGACAAGAGAAAAACAACAAATGCCAGTATTTTCACCTTTAAAAACAATGGTATCTTCTGTATTACTTTAGTTTAATGTAGGTTTACCGCATTATGACCAATTACTTCATAACAAGCATACGACATTGGTAGAATACACTGATATCTTAGTACTTATCTAGTACATTTCCAGTTCCACCTCAAATGGTGAAGCCACTACATTCTGGTGCATGTAGCGCTAGTGACACTACAGCAGTTGAGGTGGATCTGGAAGGTTTGAACCAAAAATGGACAAAAAAGAAACAAATATATTATTGTTGAATGCTATTGAAGACGTATGACACCCTAAATTTAACTAAATCCCAGGCTAGTAGCCTGGGAATTTGTGTTGTGATGATGTATCAGGCTTCTTAAGGCTCATCCCTTGCACAGGGGAAGAGTTTAACCATCTAACTTACAAGGGGAAAGTTGACACTTAAAAACAAGGGGTTGGGGGAAACATAGAAATGGGATTCACCTGTTGACTTCATAAGAGAATGGAAATATAGGTGCTACGTCCTCCCTGTAATGCCAAGAGCCCTGGGAAGAGCACGATTGGCCTTGCTCTATGTGTGTGTGGGATGGCCCTTCCTCTACCCCATCTCTGCTCAGTTTGCTAGCAGGCACAGGTGTCTGATGTAACAGTTCTGGGCAGCTTGCCTTCTCCTCTGATGCGTTAAGCTGTTCAATGTTGTTTTAGCGCACGTTCGAAATGAACCAGTGAAGGATGGATTGGGCTCACATATCTCACAACAAAAATGTGTATGCTTCCAAACTCCTGAGGCCGGACGAGGGAAGGTTCAGTTAAAGGATGGAAAAATCTGAGATAAACAAATAAAATACAACAAACACAAACACTTCAAAATACAACCATTCAGTAACTTGGTTTGAAAAGGACTGCAAAGCAATACTGCACTTTTTAAGCTGCCTCTATTCTCAACAAACCTAACCTCTCAGTGATGCAGCATTCACAAACCCAGGCCCAGGGTTCTGGAGAAACATGGAGAAATGTGGAGACACTCGGCATGGAACGATGTTCTCATTCGGTTCTTTCAGCTCATCCAATGTCCTGACCAACAGGCATTTGTGAAAATATGAATTCCTGGAGTTCTACTGTAAAGTAGTGTTCTGGACCACCCACTGGTCAACACCCAGATTAAAGCTGAGAGACAGAAAGCTGAGCGCCTTACCTTCTCGGCCATGGTCATGGCAGAGCCGCCGTGGATGCCCAATATAGGCATGGAGGTCTGAGACGAGACAAAGTCCAGCATCTGAGCCACGGCCTCCTGGTCAGTGCCGTCTCCGTACACCAGGCCATGAAGTCTCTGGCGGGACATGAGCTCGCACAAGTGGGTCAGCATGCTCCCGGGGTCCGTCTGATTCACCTGGACGCCGAGCACGCTCACATCCAACGGAGCGCCGATCCCCCGTGCCGGACGCAGAGCCGACTCTGGAACAGCACGCGTCTGACCCAGGATCACCGCCACGCTGAGCGACGGGGGCTTCTCCGCCGCCCTGGACCAGCCAAGAGAAGCCCAGACAATCACCACCAAGTGCACTACAACTCCCATGATTCTCAGCTTCGTCTCCTGTGAGGAAAGGAATGCAAACTTTGTAAGGAGCTGGAGAAAACAACATGAATTTTGTGTTTAAATGCAACAGTATAAAGAAAATACACAGAAAGTGTCATTGATGTGAAGCACATTAGCACCCCCTTGTGACGCAGTACCTAACACTGAGTGAGTATGTGTAAAACAGCACCACATTTCATACAATTCCTAACTGTGATTATGTAAGTGAGTGAGTGAATGAGTGATTGTGTGTATGTATGAGTGAGTGAGAATGTTTTTGAGTGACTATATGTATGTAAATTAATGAAAATGAATGTATTAGTGAATGAATTAGTGAATTAATGAATTGAGTGAATGAGTGATTATGTATGAGTGAGAAAGTATATGTTGATCTTCTATGTGCATATGTATGTGAATCAATGAGTATATATGAGTGAGTATGTGAATGAGTGAATGAGTGATTGTGTATGTATTTGAGCATTGAATGAGAGTGCATCCATAATTGAGTGTATATGAGTGAGTGAATGAATGAGTGTTTGTGTATGTGAGTGTGTATGAATGTGTAAGAGAGCTGTTCTGTGTGTTGATTTTGTGCCTGTGAGTGAATGAGTGAGTGATTACGAGTAAAACAAATAATTTGCTGGAATAAAAAATAACTATCAACGAATTATTGAAAGAAATGTCACCAAATTTAAAGATTTAAGGTAAAATAAAACCAACTATTACAGTCCAATCCAAAAACTCTCTTGTAAACTAAAAGACACACTCTGGAGGTTTCTATGAGAAAATAAGTGAATCCATCCTCAAAGAGAACACCAATATATCTCCACTGTTTTTCTGACTTCGGCAATATTTGAGACTTTACTGACAACAAATAACAGTGCATTTCCTCCTCATACAGAAAGCCACCGTTGTTGACAAACCAAATATCACACAGAAGTGGGTTTGGACAGAAGATCTACAAAAGAAAATAAACGTTTCACTGACCACAGCATTAAGCTTTTGCAGCAGTCATCACATCCCCATGATCATAAATCCCATTGGGAACCCGATGAGGAAATCACAAGGCCAAGGATTTGTGAGGAAAGTGGAGATGTTCTGCATGGAAGAAGGTCCTCTAAAGCGGTTCTTCCAATCAGTCAAATGGTATTGGAATTATTATATGGTTTGATTGATTTGACTCGACAATCACACTGAGAAACATCCACACTTACTGCTACAAGCAGTAAACAAGGGAAATAGAAGATCATATGACATGCTTTTGCTTGATTGTCTAAGTGACAACCAGTGCACACATCCTCCAGGGGCATCTTAGTGGACAGGAGCTTAAGCTTTATATCTACTACCCCCCATAAATCACTAAAGCCCAATACTTTTCAATTAACTTAAACTGTGTCGTTGGTACAATGGTTCACTTACCCATAATTAACTGTCCCAACAGAGTTAGCACTGGACAGTAGGAGGGGATCTGAATGGCCTTCTTAATTGATAAGTGTCTTCAATAGTTTATAGTGGTTTATGGCTGAATTTGAAGGCTGGCTGATTCCAGATGTCTACTGTAGCTGTGTCTTAAAGTGCAGCAATTATTAATGGCACCAAAGCAATACCGCGAATACATCAGAGCTTGATGAGTGCAGAAAAGCTTGCGTAGGGTTAAGAGCAGAAGTGCTGTGGCCAGCAAAAGAAGCTGACTGATGGACAGCTGGCCAGAGATTTTAATAAATATGTTGTAATTATACAGTGCCCTCTGGAAGTAGGGGCACTCAGGTTACTATAAATGAGTTGAAAAATATGAATCAAGAAACCAAGTAGCCTCCTTTTATCACAATAATGTGCTTTGAAAAAAGCTTAGAAGACTGTTTTTATATTTCTTTTTCTGTTCGTCTCTTTTTAGAAACGTATACTCTTAAAAATAAAGGTGCTACAAAATGTTCTTTGAGTAAAACCATAGTAGAACCATTTTTGGTTTGAAGAAGAACCAAGCTGCGACTGTGAAAACCTTCGTTTCTTCTATGGCATCGCCATCATCCAATGGCCATAAAAATATTACAGCATTCTGGATATTAATGAAGCCATTAAAAACAAACGGAGATGTGATGAAGATATGAGGACAATAGCTGCTACATCCACACAGTGATAAGAATGGATAAAGAGGCATAGACCACTCTTCCAGCATAGGTAATCGTTAATTAGGAATGGCCACGCAGAGCTAAGCCTGAGAAATTAACGGTAGATCTGTCCAAAAGAGAATATCGACAGGAGGGCATTTACATTTACAACAAATCACCAGAGGTCTAGAGGCCTACACCATTAGGAAATCATATTTGTCTTTCCACAACACACATCCCTATAGCACACAACCCTACAATGCAACCAATACAGAGTGATGCACTTCAATGTTACTATATTACTCAATTTAGCACTTTAAAGTTTGTTTTTGCCACCAGCTGCTAAATACCGTAGACATCACCTCTATGTATCTCTGTTTCAAGCTAATGGGAATGACTGGCATAAAAAATGCATTCTAATATGTCTTACAATATATACGATTTATAAAATATATAATATACTGATAACTAGGGCTGGACAACAATATAATATTAAAATATATCACAATAAAAACATTATATTAGTTTTAAACACATGATCAGTATTTCAGTAATAATTATTATTTACAGACTCACATTCATTACAGGGATCTGCCATTAATTCATTGCACTCAATTTTAAATTTTGTTTAAAAATATTAATATCAGAAAAGCCAAGAGTTTTATGTTTGATGGTGATGTCACGTCACTTTTTTATTCTTGGTAATGTTTCTGTGCCTTTTATATTTTCATATTACTACTGGAATTGGTATCGACCCAAATTAAGGAATATATTGTGATATAAATTTTGGCCATATCGTCCAGCCCTACAGATAACACACATATTCCCATAGATCCTCTACCTTCATCTGACCAAACATCGGCCCGTTGAGTTCATTTAACAGAAGATTTGGACGGGTTTGTACAGAAAATACAAAAACATTTCACTGACCACAGCTTTAAGCTTCAGCAGCAGTCATCAGAGCCAAATTACCATAAATACCCATTGGAAAAAGGTAAGGATATCACAAGGAAGAGGTTTCAGGAGGAGCCTGGAGATGTTCTACACTGAAAAAAAAAACATCTCCTTTGTTTCTCCCACCAAATTAAACAATATAAAGATGATCCAATTAGGAAAACTGGAGTAATCTGATTGTGTTTAATTTTGTTGACATCACTGGAAAACACCAACATTTACTTGTTTCAAGTGAGGACTTGCAAATTCAGCCACACAGAGGACCCCCACGTAGTCCGTATTTCCACACAGTGATGAACCCTAACACACCTGAAACAGCTGTAAAAACTGTCTTGTATATAGTTATAACAAAGCATAAATAGAGATTTATTACCATATATATATATATATATATATATATATATATATATAACTGTCCAAAATTGTCAATTACGTATTTGTAGGCACATAAAAATGATGTACACAAATGGCCCCTTGGTGCAAGATGTAAGTAAGGGTGAGTGTCATTTCTTATTTTTACTCCTACACCTTGTTTTTGAGTGTCAACCTTTGAACAGATTAAAATCTTCCCCTACGAAAGGGGATGACACTTGAAGAACCAGATATGTCACCAGACCAAAGATAAAAAAAGCAGTGCTTCATTACCAGGCTACTAGCAGTGCTCTGTCGGCAGCTCTGCCAGTCTGCAGTGATATCAGAGGAGTGCTGCTGGACATTATTAAATTTAGGGCATCATACGCCTTCAGAAGTGTTCACCAATCTTATTATCACCCACACCCTAACTCTTCTATGATATGAAACTGAATTCAGCTTCTTTGGCAGGGTTTTTTTTTCCCCTGAACATTCCAGTTCCACCTTAAATGTTGCAGTGGACTCATGTGGTAGAATACAACCAATACACCATTTAAGGTGGAACTGGATATGAAGAAGCTCCTTAACCTAAGATAATACAACTGTTTATATTATTTTTATAGGATAAAATACTGACATTTGTGGGTTTGTTTCTCAACCAGAACTGAGAACCCCTACATTTATAGGAAAATGGAAGGATTTGGGCTAAGTTTTAGGGGCAATGCTTTAAATGGGATTCACCCTAATTGAGAAACAAACAGGCCGCTATCAACAATATTTCATTTAATTTAGTTAAAGGTTGTTTTACCTGGGTCTCAAAAAATACATAAATCAATGAACAGAATGTGAATCATTTGAATAAAAGTTTGTAAAACCTTGTCAACAACAAAAAAAATGTTTTCCATTGGAAATCTGAAATAAGAAACTGAGAATCCCACCAATTTTTTGTTCAAGGAATTTTTTACAGTTATGATGAGGGGAATCAGATGTCAGAAGATCTCCAACATTTAGACAGCCATTATATTTGCTATCCACATCCACTAGTGAACCTACACATGTCTTATGGGATTTCATATGCATTGCTGACAGCGGTAAAAACATTGGAATAAATGTAATGTTGGGCCTTATTACAGTATGCATGCTGCTCTACGCCATGAATGTACTGTAACAATTCCATTTTAGAGGTGAAAACTTAACTGAAAAATATCTCCGTGCTATGTCTGAGGGTATTCAAAGCCACATTTTAATAGCTTTCTGTGTGGCAGCTTTTCAGAAGCATTAAACACAGTAGGAAGTCTGGTTTCTATCACCCCACTGTAACAACACTGCCTCTGTTCGGTCTGAATCCCTCCATCGTCTAAGTTTTGCATTAAAACAGTCTGAATGGCTTTGTTTACAGTCTAATTGGATTAGAAATTGTCAAATATTGGAGGCTTTCCTTTGTAATGGCTTGGTAATATTCTGTCATTTACCAAGCGGTCCCCCAATTTAGGCTTAAAAGCTAGGCTAACTTCCTGCTTCTTGATGATACCGCTCTATTTTTATGCGTACGCTTGTCACTTGGTGTCACTCCACCTCTAATTGAAGCTTATTACAGTAACGGCACCACAGTTCAGTGAGTACAGTGTCACTGGGAGGTGAAACTTTAATACACCGCCAGATTCTTCCATTAACACGTTTAATACGTTCTATACGATTAAGCCGAAGGAGAAGTCTGTTAAGGGCTAATTGCTTGTCGAACTGGTAAGTGATCAATTACGGTCACCTATTGGCACAGCGGAAGTTCAGAGGACGACTCGAAGCTTCTAACAACGTCGGAAATAAAAAAGGAAGGGAGCGGGCCTAATCCGACGTGCGCTCATTAATGCCAGTCAAAGTAATTGCTTAATTGGCTTCTGTGATGGCTCTGTGGTTGTTTATGGGTTTAAAAGCCCTGCATGCCTCGCTGGCCACTGCAGACACTTAGAGACAGCCACTTCTGCTCTGCTGCCCCTGTAACTTTCTCATTTAGTACACTCGCTAACGTCTGTAATTAGCATAGTCAGAGAGCAAACCTAGCAAAAACACCCGCACCCTTCAGGCTAGCCCGGAGTAGCACTTAGCATATGGAAAATGCAACACGGTTCTTTGCATATCTCTCTCTTTCCTTTTTTTCTCTCTCTCTCTCTCTTTTTCTGTTCCTTGCTGTGTGTGTGTGTGTGTGTGCTGGCAAAGCTCTATTTAACATAGCTTCTGAGCTGCTGTAAATTCATTAGCCATGGCAATTGCCTAAACTTTGTTTTGTGTTTATGCATATGTGTATGGATATAGCTCTATGCTAAACACTTCTTTTGCAGCGTCAAGGCGTTGGGCACACAACCATAGGCCCACATCTGACCAAAATAAGGCAACCATTGATATAACATTATGATCACTTCCTTGTTTCTCCACTCACTGTCCATTCTCTCTACAGGAGCATTGTGTAACTCTACAGTTACAGACTGGAGTCCATCTGTTGCTGTGAAATGGTCAGACCCCCACCGGACCACCACAGAGCAGGTGTGATTAGGGTGGTGGATCCCTTTTTAAAGTCCCCAGTGTCTCTGTTGGATTGAGAACAGTCCACCAACAAAAAACATCCAGTCCACAGTGTCCTGTCACTGATGAAGGACCAGAGGACGAGCGACACACACTGCAGCGACAGATGAGCTACTGTCTCTGACTTTACATTTACAAGGTGGACCAACGAGGGAGGAGTCTTAACCGAGTGGACAGTGAGTTTTTAAAAGTCAAGCAGTCACTGCTGTGTCTGATCCACTTGTACCAGTGCAACACCCATTAACACACCACAACCACATCAGTGTCACTGCAGCGCTGGGACTGACCCACCACCCAAACCATACCTGCTCTGTGGGGGTCTGGTAGGGGTCAGACCAATGAAAAACAGGGTGAAATGGAGCAGTAGCCTATTACTAATCAATTTGTGTTGAGGTATTTATGCTAATATCCCATTTTTCCTCCAATTGCACACGATAAACTGTATAAGTCTGATCCATTTTTGGCAAAACACTAAGAAACCTTTGGTACTTCACACTGCGGTGTATGAAAAGATGGAATGATTATTACAAAGGTTATTGGACTTGTTGATCTTATTCCTGAGCACAACTTCCTGAGTGAGAAAGTATCTGTCCTTTAAATTTGCTTGTCATGCCCGTTTTCCCCAAACACACACACACACACACTTACTCACTCGCATTCATAAAAGATCTCTGCGACTTTTCCTACATAAGAAATTCAGCAATGCAGCAGAAAGTTCCCGTCTTGCCAAACATGAGTAAATGTTTGTGTGAGTGTTTGTGTGTGGGAGCGAGAGAGAGAGAGAGAGAGAGATAGAGAGAGAGAGAGAGAGAGAGAGAGAGAGAGAGATTTAGACCTCATCTCTCAGCATACGCCTAGAAGTACCCACCACAATTCTGATGACCTTTCAAAGTCCACATTTCATATTTCAGAAACATGCCTTAACTGCCAGCAGAGCTGCCAGTGTTTCAGCGTGCAGAGCCTGGCCGCTGAGATGGGCTCTCGCGGAGCAAATGAGCGCTGCTCGTGGGCGGATTACTGAGTTACACTGTGTGGAAGGGCACGGGGTCAACAGCTACAAGTACTCTCAAAATAAACACCTGTCCCAGGCCTTCCTCTTAACTCTACAACACACACACACACACACAATACAGTGCAAAAGTCAGAGACCAGACATTCCCAGTCATTAAAAGTCATTAAATACAATTTAGTTGTTTTTTAAACTAGGAAACTTATTACACAGCTGTTTCAACCTTAAATTTAACCACAGTGATGTCAGTATTAAAGCAACTCTAGGTAGTATTTTTTTAACCTTAAAAATACAGCTTCAAAATCATTGGAATACTCCACTGAGCTGTAATAGAGAGAACAGAGCCTCTGTCATTGCTTTTCTGGGTTCAGTACTGCAGAAACAGTACTATGTAATGTAATTACATGGGGGGGGGGCAAAATGACCAAATCTTACCTAATGTTCCTTTAAGTGAGTCCAACTTTTTTTGTGTACTACATTATTTTATTACTTATTATTATTATTTATTACATCCATTATTTTCTAAAAGAACTGCTTTGAATCTTTATCTTCCAACAACCCGCGCAATGCCTAATACACATTTAGACTGATCTGTGAAACTTAAAGTAACACTATGTAAAATTTTTAATTTACAATTACCACTTCAAAAACACTGTAATGCTTCACTGACCTGTAATAATGAGAACAGAGCCTCTGTCATTGCTATTCTGGGCTCAGCACTGAAGAAACTGCACTTATGACTTTGTAGAGGAGGGTAGGAAACCACGCCCCCCCACCCCCACTTACATTCCCCTCCCCTTTGATTTCAGCACAGTACTGTAAAAAGAAGTAGAATAAGGGTATCCCCAGGAGCAGAATAAAAAAAAATCTTACCTAGTGTTCCTTTAATGGCAGGAAGAATTGAAGTGGCATTAAAGTAACAATAGGCAAATAAAATGCAAGTATGCAAATATGGAATTCTCTTAATGTTTTTTGTCATTTTCCGACACTGAATATGGGCTACTATCCATTTAATCATATATTTGACTGGGAATTCAATAAACAAACAAATAAAAGGTTGGTCTCTGACTTTTTCTAAGCAGTGTATACGAAAGGGCAATGAGGTGTTAGACATGTAACCTTATCAATTATAACTTACTACTTGTGAAAGTGCATGCAGGAATATTTGCCCTCTCAGACATAAGGATATGATGAGGCTGATTTATCAGTGTTTCTGTGCATTGCGAAAGTGTGCCTACCTACGCTCCACAATATCTCCCACTCTATATATGCCTCCATGCTCCAATACAGGAAAGACTTTTTTTTAGCTTATACGGTACAGGCAGGAGGAAAAAAATATCAGGAAATGTGTTTGGCCAACGTGACTGCGCCCAAAAAACTGCAAGTCTCCCCTTTAAAAAAAAATTAAAAAATCTCAGAGAAAGCAGCGAGACAACAGCGCCCCCTGTCGACCCCCCCGCTCAAAGACAGCCTTCTGCAGTTCAGTCAAACCTCCACTTTGCTTTTCTTTCCTTCTATTGCTCCAGCGCTGAAGAAGCTGTGGACCTACCTCTGGTGTCACGAGGTGTGAGAGGAGAAGAAAACTCGCCCTTCTCGGCGTGGGCCATTTTGAACAGTCGGAGACCAAGTGTTCATAGCTTCCTCACACACTTCTGGACAGCGGGGTCTCTTCCCTCGGCGCATGTTTTTTGGTGGTTGTGTGGTCTTTGTGTCTGTTTTCTGTTCTGTTTGTCCTCCCTAGTCCCTCAGAGTTTAGCTGTAGTTGATCTGAAAAGAAGTACAAAAACACAACCCCTGTTTTTAGCAAGTGCAGCTAACTAGGCCTATTCTCAACACCTCACCTCAGCATTTAGCTTCCTCATGTTCAATATGTTTTTACAGTTTAGCATTTCTCACTAACGAGAACTTTGTTTTTCTACAACCCCTTCACAATCTATAAACAAAATACAGTGGCTATATTTTCACACAACATCTAACGTCTTCAAGTCTGAGGGGAACAGTAGCAGTCTCCTGTTGACGGTCTGTGTTTTTAAGTTTTTGGATAAAACTTTAAAACAGTCAGCAACCTTCATAAGAAGCTCTTGTCATTTCCTTTAATATGTTCTCAGTCACATTTTTGTACAACATCAATTTTCATGGAGCCAACCATTTACTTTTTTATTTCCTCTCAATTTGTCAGGAGTGAGTGGGCAGGGTTAACGGTTATTAATTACAGACCTATTAAAAATAAGTAAGTAAATAAATAAAAATAGACATCTATTCTACTCTCATACAGTGGCTAAAGCCTTTCAGACGTTGGAAGAGGTTTTACAAGACACAGGTGAAGACAGCGACATCGTGGTATTATTTTTCTTTTTTTCCAGTTTTATTTTGAATCTTTTTACCGTTGACCAACGGTTACCCAATGTGTGTGTGGTATTCCCCTCACGCGCGCGCTGCTGTCTCTATGTAGGGCGCTCGCGCAGCAGGTGTTGCGCATTCAAAGGCTGCCAAAATAGGAATGATTATTGTTATTTTTCTCTCCCGCGCTCTCTCACTCTCTCTCTTTCTCTTCATCGGTTTCTATCTCTCTCTTTCTCTCGCTGCACCTCTCTCTCTCTCTCACTCTCTTTCTCTCTGTATCCTTCAAAGGTATAAAAATAACTCGTTGACAAGAAGTTGAGGGCTGGTCTTCAGCCGTGTGTGAGGCAGAAGCAGCTCGAGGAAAGGCAATGAAGGACCGTGGTTGTTGTCGTGGAGAGAGAGAGGTTTGGTGTGAACTGGAGGTGGAAGGGAAAAAAAACGAGAGTGATTAACTCACCCAACGTCAACGTCTTCTTGGCGTATCTCCCTCATTCTACATCGTTTTCTCCTTCTGGGTCAAAAAATAAAAAAATCGCGGCCGGGCGAGGGCTCGAGACGATGTAAAATCCATCCGTGTCCTTGCGTTTTTTGCCGCCAACATCACGAGCCAGTGCGTACACGAGAAATAACGAAAAGCGTTCACAAAACGATGATTTGATGCCGTTTCTGAGAGAAATCTGAGGTAAAATTGGATGAATCCTGTGATATCTTGGTATAAATCGCCTTGTTTGACGTTATTTTCAATTCATCTTCGGAGACTCTCGCGCGCGCGTTCCGCAGTGTTACAGGTCCGCGTGCCTCTTCTGATAGGGGATTCCGTCAAGATCAAATCCACTGAGAGAGAAAACACACATACACACTCTCTCTCTCTCTCTGTCACACACACACACACTCTCTCACAAACACACACACTCACACTCAATCTAGTCTCGCTATGCTTCTGAGGACTTCCATAGACTTCTATAGGCTATTCCTGTGGCCAGGTGAGACTACACCTACCCCTGAAATCAACCCCAAACTCAGTCTGAGCACTAGCCTTTGCTTTTGTTTTAGTGTCTCCCCAAAACACGACTCTGTGGCGCGATTTATGCCAAAATGCCCTCACTTGTAAAAAAAAAAAAAGCGATATAACGTTGTCACTGAGGGGAGTCGGTCCTCACAATTATAGCAAAACAAGTACACACACGCACACAGGAGGAAGAAATGACCGACGCGGGGCCGCGCGAACGCCGAGGAACTTCACGCGTCCGCGTAGGTGAGGGCTGGAGCGCGCGTATCGTGGATTGTCGCTGCTCTTGTGTTGTCTGTTTGTCTCTCTCTCTCTCTCTCTCTCTCTCTCTCTCTCTCTCTCTCTCTGTGTGTGTTCAGGTTCTTCCCTCCCGCGGCAAAACGGCCTCCACGCGCCGGCTCCGTTCGTGTCTCCTCGCGCTGTGGAACCGAGCGAAGAATGAGCACGCTCTCCTCGGTAAGAGGCTGTGTGTCTTTCACGGATTCTCAGGTTTGTATTCCGTCGCTGTGAGGACCTGAAGGCAAACCGCCTCGCCTCAACTTTACAGGAGATTCAAATGCTCAAATGCATCTCTCTCTCTCTCTCTCTCTCTCTCTCTCTAGACGTCTCAATGGATTTCATTCTCTCTCTCCCCTTCTCTCTCTCTCTGAAACTGAGGTGTAAATGTGTGTTCAGACCTTGTGGATCTGAAGGTCGAAGTCAAACATCTTCACCTTAATACAGCACCTTAAGATTTAACTACACCTCTCTGTCTCTCTCTGTCTCTCGCTCTCTCGGTGTCTTTTCTCAGTATCTTCAATTTTGTTTCTCTTGCTATTTATAACACTTCATCCTTGCTTTTCTTATGCACTCTTTCTCGTTCCTACTTGGGCTTTTGCCATTTTTTTCTCTCACTCTGCCTCTTTCACTCTTTTTTCTTTCACTCTTGCTCTCTTTCTTATACTCTCTATTTCCTTATACTCGCTGTCCAGTGAAAATCATGTATCTTCACAAGAGAAGGAAGAAGCCTTTAGAATTTTCAGTGGAAGCCAAAGTAGAAAGATTTTATTCCAAGTTATTTTGGAGCATTTCTATTGGTCCATTCATCATGAAACTTTACACAACGTGAAGGACAGTCCCTGTGTTTTAATGATGTAGTAAACTAAAAAATAATCCATTCATTTACTGTAAACACTTATCCAGTTCAGGGTCATGGTGAGTCTGGAACTTATCAGGAATCAATGTGCGCAAGGCGGGAATACACCCTGGAGGGGATGCCAGTCCTTCACAGGACAACACACACTCACAAATTCACTCACACCTACAGACACATTTGAGTCACCAATCCACATCCACATATTTTTGGAGTGTGGGAGGAAACCGGAGCACCAGGAGAAAACCCACGCAGACACAGAGAGAACACACCACACTCCTCACAGACAGTCACCCGGAGGAAACCCACGCAGACACAGAGAGAACACACCACACTCCTCACAGACAGTCACTCGGAGGAAACCCACGCAGACACAGGGAGAACACACCACACTCCTCACAGACAGTCACTCAGGGGAAACCCACGCAGACACAGGGAGAACACACCACACTCCTCACAGACAGTCACCCGGAGGAAACCCACGCAGACACAGGGAGAACACACCACACTCCTCACAGACAGTCACCCGGAGGAAACGCACGCAGACACAGAGAGAACACACCACACTCCTCACAGACAGTCACCCGGAGGAAACCCACGCAGACACAGGGAGAACACACCACACTCCTCACAGACAGTCACCTGGAGGAAACCCACGCAGACACAGGGAGAACACACCACACTTCTCACAGACAGTCTCCCGGAGGAAACCCACACAGACACAGGGAGAACACACCACACTCCTCACAGACAGTCACCCAGAGCAGGACTCGAACCCACAGCCTATAGGTCCCTGGAGCCATGTGACTGCAACACTAACCTGCTGCACCACCGTGAAGCAAAAAGTAATGTAATATATATCTCACATATAAAATTAAACATACATTATACTCGCCCTGACCCCCCCCCCCCCCTTTCTCACTCACAAACATAGTCCCCATGACGTTGACCTGTTTCCCAGCACTCTGGGGACACTCAGTCAAAGTACAAAGTATGCAGCAAATGCACTCACACACGGGTACGTATTACTGGAGTTGTGAGGTCTCTCACTGACCTTTACTGTGAGATTGCTGTAATTGTTGCCCTGTCTGAGCTCAGCAGCAACCGCAGGCCCCCACAACGACGTGCTGTTTTTCACCTTTCTGCAGATATTTAAACCCCAGAGAGTACTTAGTTGAAACACTAACAATTAGAGGAAAAAGGTGGCAGAAATATAGATAGAGCAAGACAAATGAATAAAAAGACTGAACAAAAGGGAGAAAGTGAGAGGGAAATTAAGGGAATTAAAAATGGATACAAACAGAAAGAAAATAAGAGGGAAATAAAAAAGTGGTTGTGTTTGTGTGTGTGTGGAAGAGAGGTAGAGAGCACAAGTGAATACTAGTAAATTATACATCACCCCCCCCCCATCTCCACCCAGTTAATGGGGTCTAAAACTGACCTAGTGCACTGGGGGCAGCTGTTGCCAAATGGTTAAAGAAATCGTACTGGGAAGGAAGGCCCAGCAGGAAACATGGGGCAGGGGGATCAAAATAACAGCACATACTTCTCCCTCAACATCCATGGCTGAAGTGAACTTGAGTGAGGCTCCTAAGCCTCAACTGCTCCCTAGGTGTGTCCAAGTGTGTGTGGGTTGGGGTGGCCGGGGCTGGGGGGTTGTTTAGTGTGAGGATTTGATGCCATTCGGCCCTGAGAACATCAGTGAAGTCAAGTACTAATATGGGATTATTAGTTCTGGGTCACAAATGCCACATAAACTCATCGCTGAAGTATCGGCTGTAGCTTCCTCTTTCCAGAAACAGCACTTCCAGTGCACCCAGCAGTGCTGGGGGCTGTAAACCCCTCTAGCTGACACTTGACACTGGGCATAGTGCAGGTCAGTGACATGCAGATGTTAATGCAAAGAATAGTGTGGTAATGACACTTGGACAGTCTGCCATTTCTGACAGAGCTGCCTACACGTCCTCTACATTCCCAAAATTTGCAGGACACCTCTTCTAATGAGGTACACCCACTGCTGACACAGCCGTCTAACTGTGCACTGTCTGTAAGTCAAAAGAATCAATGCCAAACATTTACCAGAGTGGTATAGTGCCCCCAGCTTTGGGTTGTAGAGCAGTGGAAATGAATTCTCTATAGTGACAGAGCTGCAGTCCAATACATTTGGGAGTCGGAGTGGTGTTTCCAAGCCAAAGCTAACTTTCCAACATCAGTACCTGACCTCACTCAATGTTTTCGAAGCAGAATGCAATCAAATCCTCACAGTAATGTTTATATGTCTAGTGTAAAACCTCTCTAGGAGAGTAGAGGTTGAAAAAGAGGACAAAGTACCTACTGATATTATGTCAATAGATTAAATTGCAGTTATTTGCCATTAGTTGCATTGTACATTCTTAATACTATAGCTTATAATAATGTAAATATAAATGTAAAATAAAAGAATCAATGTAGGATCAACACAATTAAAATTATATTTATAATAGTAGAAAATCACAATTATAAAGTTAATATGCTAATACTTTCTTGTATATTTGAGAGGGAGGTAAATGTGTCGTGTGATACACACATAACTAATCGGCCATAAAACATTTCAAGTTCCAGTGGATGTCAATTTTGACATCAAACACCAACTGATATCCTTTGTTTCAGAAGAATCACTGCTTGAGAAAATGCCTACTGCCATTTGTTGTCACTGATGTGAAGCACAGTAGCCCCACCTTGTGGAGATGTTTCTAAGTGTGAATGAGAGAAACAGCACCTGTTGTGGTGCAATTGCTAAACGTGATTGAGTGAGTTACAAGCCAATTCAATGAGGTGGTTAGCATCTATAAACGAGTCATTGATGTTATTACAGAGAGTAAATCATTCTAGCATTGTGTAGTTTTTTTATGTATGTTGTCATGTACGGTTCTGTTGGTTCCGTTTGTTTAAAGAAACTGTAGCGCAACGTTCATAAGACCACATGACACCTACATAAGTCATGAGTATCTGCTTTTTTGGCCTTTATGGATATTTAAGCAGTAGGTGTTATGTTTCCTTATGAACAATGACCTTCCAGCAGTTTTTCCAATCAATGTAATTAGTTTATGCAAATCTAATCCCAACAAAGCCAAATGTCCCCACAATGTTGTCCTATCCTCTGTCCTTGCGGGGCCATTTTGTCCACACCATTATAAATGACCACACACACACACACAGTTGTGCATTCCAGCCTCAGCTAATCATGAAAACCATAAACATTTGAGCGTGTCAAGACTGTGCAAAGTATCGGGAACGCAAAGCGGCGCAGTAAATCAGTCGCTTGACGCCCCAGTAAACAAATGATTTCTTTTTTCCTGCACCATGTCGCGAGCTCTGAAGCCTTGCGGCGTGGTTTCGGGGAGCAAAAGAGTTCAATCAAGCGTATCCCGTCTGTCTGAGCGATCACAGTTAAATCAGCCTACTCCGTTTGAGCTGATAATTGGTGGTTTACTGATATGACTCAGATGCTCCCAGCTGTGTAACGTAAGTCTTGAGATCTGCTCGAGAGCGAATGCCACCCCCCCCCCACACACACACACACCCCACCCCAAATCATACAATTAAGCCAGTTTAGATTCCTAATTGCTTAATCAGATATAATAAGATCAATCAAAGCTTCGGGGACAATAATGAAAAGCATGTGGTGGTGTTTCGCACCTTGGTTTCTATTTACAGAGCAAGATCTGAGGCACCAGCTACGTAACCTACTTGTCCGATAATCAAGGTCACATTAGAGATGCACATCATGGACATGGACACTTTTAAAAGAACCATAAATCATAGGAAGTGACTCTGTAGTGGTGGGATTAGATGGTACATAGGATCTACATAAAAGGAGTCCACAAAAAGAAATGAAGGACATACAATAGCCATAAAAACAAAAGATGAAGGACATACAATACACATGTGATGTGCTATCTCTTGAACACACTGTAGGGCGCCGCTTTCTTGGATCTTAGAATCACCCAAGGTGGTCCTGACAGTCAAGTGCAAAATGTTGATAATTTTATGTATAATTATACACTCTGTCTATCCAAACGTTTGTAAACGTCTCTTATAATTAGTGAGTTCAGCTACTTTAAGGTTCACACACTGCTGACACAGAGGGCTATAAAACCCAGCACTAAGCTTCTTAGCGGTGGAATAAAGCACTTTTATTAGTGTTAGCTGATATGAGGGCAAGACACAAAGCAAGATTAATTGATCATTTTACATTGATTACGACTAACAAACAATGATATTTTTTTCCCCTCATAGTTCACTGACAAGGCTGTTATTGTGCTTAGTGTTAAACATCTTTTTAATCTTTTGCTATCAAATATTTATTCATTATTCCTAAGAAATTGCGCACTTTTTTATGTTCAGTGCCATCTTCACTAAAGTCAAAACACATCCAGATGACAGACATTTTTCTTTGTTACGATCTGTTCAAGTTGCTCGATCGGCCTCTGTGTTTAGGTTCTCCTCCATGTGGCAGATTAGACAGGGCAGAATCATGTGATCATCATTGCAGTAGTGTGGCTATAAGGGGACAGTATGAACACACAGTAGGGGACATTTCAACACCATGTGTCCAATCCAAAACAGCCAGTGAGCGCTGTGTGGGTTATACCTTTTGTTAAAATCACATTTGAAGTGGTGCAGTAGTGGGACCTAGCAGCAAAGCAAAACCATACAAATATAGCAGACAGCAATATGATTAAAGCCACAGACCTCTTGTATTGTGACCCTCAAGTTTAGCAGGGACTGTTCAGAGGGAATGGCTAACGTTAGCTTCTTTGCTATTTTAATGTTTATTGTTATTATGAAGTCCTCTGGCTAGCAGTGCTCTCATTTTGTTTATTTCAAATCAGTTCATCCTTGTCTCTTTTCCGTCAGACAATTTAAATCCTGTGGGACCACAGCTTAATTCGATAAGTAATGACATATAGACAAATTTATTTTATTAGAACAGCCTTGCTTCTCTAATCATCTCCGCCTCAGAGCTGTCAGAGCAGCTGAAGCTAAATTCTGGGAAGGAGTCTACTTTACAGAGCTGAATTGGCTACTTCTGTGTCGTGTTGCTAGTGCTACATCAGTTAAGTACACTTGCTGCTTCTGAATGGTTCTACACAATGGTCCTGTTGACATGAATTAAGCCTCTCTAGCACTCTATTGCATCCATCAATTACTTCTGCTTGGTTTTTACTTCTTATTATGTGTTCTGGAGCTGCTCAAAAGACCAGCACTTGAGAAGCAGTTTAGAGGTCATTTACTGCAGACAAACTGTGATGGCAGATGTTTTGAAATCTGCTCTGAATTTTCTGGCCCAGTGGCCCATCTTGTGTGCTTGACAGGTAAGTGCACTCAATAAGGTCTGTAGGATCAAGCGTAGGATTAAGCCTAGTGTTGGCCTAACTAGTAATATCATTAGTGTTCTACCATTTGAGTGAAGGCTAGTTAATCTAGCTCTGATAAGGCAGGCTTCAGTGAACTGAATAGCTTCCAGAAGCTGAACAGGAGTTAGCTAATAGTTAGCAATTAAACATAGATACAGTATAGCAACTGTTTCTTAATACAGTGGGTTAAATTTTGAATCCGACAAAACTGATCCCCACAGAATCTATCCCCCATCTGGATTTTGTTCTTAGATATTCCCCTATTCCACTGCTTTGTTTGTTTGAGTTGAAATAAATGATTGACCAGCTTCTATCGCCATGTCAGTATCTGTTAGCCAGCATTGTGCCTTCAGATACATCTCGAAGTCAGACTGCTGACCTGGAAACTTTCCGATGTAAGCCCCCATTTTCTAATCCCGCTAAAACATATGGGAGATAAAATTTCCGCCTCAGTTCCCCTCTGTAAATCAGCACAATTTATTTTTAAGCTGTCTCTGAGTTGACATGGTCCTTAACTGCGTATGAGGGTGGTCATAATTTGCTGCAGATGCGTCAAGAGCTCAGTGAAATTCCCTCTTCATTTGGGGATGCTTTAGTTAGTATTTTCTTTTAATCTGTTACACATACAGTTTTTATATACACGCACGAACACACACGTATATATATATTTATTTTTTTTTTATTTTGGAGGGGGGGTGGGTGGCTGGTAAAGCCAAAAAAACTTTTATTAAAGCTGTATTCTTATTTAAATATGGCTCAAAAAATGGGACTGTCCACCTGTATCTTCTGAAATGAAAGGCATAAATAGCTTATGTTTTTCCTGGGAGGTTTTACACTAATTATTGGTGTACTGCTGTTAAGTGGGACATTGCTATTTGATGTGATTGACTGTATATATATATATATATATATATATATATGTATATATATATATATATATATATATATATATATATATATGTATATATATATATATATATATATATATATATATATATATTGAAAGATTAGTTCTGCTACTCTAATTCATCCCAGAGGTACTGCATGGACCTCCATTCCTCCAGAGAACACAGTTCCACTGCTCCACATGCTTTATGCATCACTAGCCAAGACCTTTCTTTGAGTATAGTGACCTTAGACTCATTTGCGGTGCTCCAGAGATTTCATTTCATTTCATGCATTTCTATGGAGATTATACCAGTTGTACATGTTCACACTGAGGGCACATTAAAGCACCACTAGGTAGTTTTCTACCCTAAAGCACCACTGGGTATTTTTTCTACCCTAAAATTATAGCGCCAAAATTATTTTGATGCTCCACTGTCCTGTAATAGGGAGAATAGAGCCTATGTGTTTGCTACTCCAGGCTCAGCACTGCAGAAACCGCACTGTGTAACTTTTGGAGGAAGGTTGGAAACTACCTCAACTCCCCCCACCTCCCTTGATCTCCTGACACTGCTGTAAAACTGATTTATACTCTTCAACTGTAGGGGGAGCTCGTGAGTAAACATACCCAATCTTACCTGGTGTTCCTTTGAAGTAGCGGAGCTCATTAATTATGCGGTATGTCTACAGATAGTTAGGATTCTATGAAAATGTGCAGAAAAGTGCCATATTTTAATGTTTCTCCCTGTAGACGAGGAGTTGACTTACCTTGGCTTAGAATATCAACAGATACATCTCATTTTACCCCGTGGTGTCCAAACCTTTTGCATATGACAGAAGGGAAGGAGTAAACAACTTAATTAGAGCTTCAAAACATGTCTCAAGCAGGTGCCTGAGTGTTGTGCAAATTGAGTGGCGGGGGCACCGCTTTGTGCTTGCGAAATCACGGCATGTACCTCTGTAAATGTAATGATTCAAAACACAAGCATACTCCCAGAGCTTCAAACAGGGACAGGTTGACCTGTGTACTCACAGCAATACATCAAACACTGCATACTGTCGTCCGCGGTTTAATGCCTGACTGGAATGCATTGTGCCTTCAACGACAGGAACAAATCAAACGGAATTGCTACAAATGTTTTTGTAATAAACTACAAAGGCCAGATTTCAGTTTTGTTTAACGCAGCGGAGGTGCTGTTAGTCGTGTCGCTGCCACACAGTCAAGGGCGTAACACTGAGTATTCAGCAACTACTGAACTGTTGCTAGGAATGATTTTGGACAGAAATTACGATACAGCAGTCCGTCAATGTGTCTGGTTCATAAACGGTTAAGATCTCATTCTCTACCACAAGTCCCGCCTCCCAAACCCACACTGCTAACAGGATGTGACCACTGTAAGGAGCCAATGCACTGCTGCACCGCCAATGCAATACTTGTATTGAGTAAGGCACAGTGCAGACATTCGTAAGTAATGTTTATTACCTTTTTTTCTTTTTATCTTTTGTGTCTCTACCAGTGTCGAGATTAAATATACGCCCTTGCACATAGCTGTAGGTTCTTGAGGTCCTGGGTTCAATCCCACCTTGGGTCACTGTCTGTGTGGAGTTTGGTGTGTTCTCTCTGTGTCTGCGTGGGTTTCCTCCGGGTGACTGTCTGTGAGGAGTGTGGTGTGTTCTCCCTGTGTCTGCATAGGTTTCCTCTGGGTGACTGTCTGTGAGGAGTGTGGTGTGTTCTCCCTGTGTCTGCGTGGGTTTCCTCCGGGTGACTGTCTGTGAGGAGTGTGGTGTGTTCTCCCTGTGTCTGAGTGGGTTTCCTCCCATTGTCCAAAACCATAGGTGTCAGTAAAAACAGTAAAACAAGTGTCTCAGTTTACATGCTAGGCTCTGTTAATGGCACTGAAATAGCAAAGAGAGTCCTCCAAACATGGGGAAAAAAGTATCAAACAATCAATGACTCTAACTCAACTTCTACCCTTCATAAGCTGCACTGACGTCATCTTCAAATGGGAGTGTTAAGTCAATAAAATAAAACATGATTTTGATCTCTGAGTACAACACCATACCTCTGATCAGCCAGGAACCTGCAGTTCTCAAACACATCTGCTATCAGTCTCCAGTCTTGCACTTTAACACATTTCAGAATAACTCTAAGTGCTTCTTATCAACCGATTGTGTCTTCACGTGAAATGTCCCTGTAACAAACAACACTTTTATATAATGCTGATTCTCTGCATATAATTTACAATTGGATTCTTCACCTACCCATTATATAAGGGTTGTGTGGAGTTGGAAACACACACACATATATATATATATATATATATATATATATATATATATATATATATATATATATATATATATATATACATACCCACACACTTGTTCTTTTTACTAAAATTACTGACATTGCTCACATTATTGACAATTCACTTAATTCAGTTCCATCATCCAGAAAATACAAGCTCTGTCCATAAACCTGAGTTCATAAAAGCCAACAGAACAAACTACCATTAATATTTAGGCAAGACCCAATAGGCTGCTGTCCCCAGCCGATGGAACCCTCTCTTTTAACAGCTTCGCGAACAATGTTGTACCAGCCGGCCGAGTCAGAAATGGCCTTTGGAAAGAAAGGAATATGAAAGGTTTCTTGCTTGATGCTGATTAAAAATGTATAAAGCGGAAGAGAAGAACGCTTTGTGAAAAGATGATTAGAATGTCTACGGCAGGTTTGGGAAGAAATATCATCCTTTTATCCTCCGCTGAATCTTCATACAATAAGAGAGGTGTGAATGCACATACGGAGAAAGAATGTCATGAAAATATATGTAAATATATTCATTTTAGTCACACAAGTAACTTACAGTTAATAGGTAATAATTAATAAAACTGCTATATGTAGAGTTTTAATATAACATCATTATATATATATATATAGAAAGTATTTATCAGTACAGTAGAAGAGTACTGTTTGTTTATTATATATTTAGAGTCATTAAACAGATTTGAAAATGGATCTAATTTTTGCAGAAAACATATTAATGTGTGCTTTCCCCACCAAACCCCAACACACACATATAATAAGCCCTCATAAATATTCTCGACATTCTCAGCCAATCCTATCAGACACATTCAAAGCCAAATTATATTTGTGCAAGATAAAATAAATGTAGTATTATAATCCTTCTATTTAATTTTTAATTAACAAATGTAGGCCTTGTTAATAACTCACTAACTCACTCGTGTTTAACAGTCTGAATATTGTCCACAAGGAGGAGCTATTAGTACTGAAAACATATTTGTATGCATCATGGGATCAGAAAATACACTTGACGAGCCCCCTCCAGGGTGTATTCCCACCTTGCGCCCAATGATTCCAGGTAGGCTCTGGACCCACCGCGACCCTGAACTGGATAAGGGTTACAGATAATGAATGAATGAATGAATACACTTGACAAATCCTCACCAGGCTGTTAATGTGTTTACTGAAGAGTTGACACTATCATTTATAAATCAAAGAATTTCGGTCATTTGAATGTTTCATGTGAGATTCAGATGTCTAAAGCAGAGTAAGCCCTGTGAAACAGTGAAAATACACCATACACCATAGCTAGAATTATGCTAGTGAAGAGCACTGTTATAATTCTGTGGCCTTCAGTCAAACTTTAAGGAACTAATACATGAATGGCATGTGTACAAGACCATTAATATTCATCTTTAAACAGTGTTTTAATCACACTAGCACTGCAGGGCACAGTATAAACAAACTGATTTTATTATGCTAACCATGCAGCTACGTTAAAAAAAAAAAGCTAACTATTAAGCTAACTGATTTATTTATTTATTTCTGTAATGTTACTTATTACTACACAGCACTTTATACAACAGTCATGCTGCTTTATAGACCATATTAACTTTATCTTACTCAGACTGTACCTGTTAGTATTTTTGACACTTAGCTAAATGTAGCTTTTGCACAAATTAGCACAGAACTATTCTAGCTTCAGCAATGACAGAAAAACTTCACCCCGATGATCAGTCAAGCATGAAAATGGCATTATATGTTTCTTGTAAACACATTTCCAACTTAAATTAGCTTAAAAACTCAACTCAAAATACAACTTACTGCCACAGCCTTTCTCACTGCAGGTTTGTTGTGAGCAGTACTCCTTCGTTTGACAAAGTGTGTGAAGCACTGTCTTTAGGGATTGTGGAACTTCAGCATCCGAGTACATAAAAAATACATGCATACTCATGCTAATCCAATGC
This sequence comes from Hoplias malabaricus, assembly GCF_029633855.1. Lineage (NCBI taxonomy): Eukaryota > Metazoa > Chordata > Actinopteri > Characiformes > Erythrinidae > Hoplias > Hoplias malabaricus. The sequence goes on from NC_089801.1 coordinate 77,671,836, forward strand.
AGTGTGTGTGTGTATATGTGTGTGTGTGCCTTAAGCTTATTTTCTTTAATAGGGTTCTTACGTACAGCTTTACAGAAGGCCAGAAACATGGAAATACAAGGAATCCCCTATTTTTTTGCCATGACGAAAGCACCATACATGTGTGTGTGTGTGCAAACGTGGGCATCTATGAGTCTCTGAGTGTGTCTTAGAACAGAGAGGGAGTGAGTGGGCGTGTGGTTGTAAGTTCTGTGCTGCTTCAAAAGCCCTGAAGTATGTTTAATTCACAGTCATTAAAGAAAAATAATGTTTTATTTACAGTGCCAGTATCATGGATGTGGAAGATACGTGCCCTCAAATTGAAACACGCATGAAAACAGCACGCACTCTGCCCACACGCCATACAAATCATGGCACGGCCCGTATAGAGAATCCCGGATCAGCTTCGTCCAGAGAATGATGTCCATCTTAGGACTGAGAGAGTGAAGAAGGTGACCCAAGTTAACAGTGCACCTTTCTCTGAGCAGGAAGTTCAGCCCAGCCATGACTTGGAGGAGCTGTATTATGTAATAAATCAGCGAAGGCTTATTACGCAACGCCGCCGAGATTGAAGACCAACAAATGAATTTTAATTATGTTTCTTTTGAAGAGAGGGGGATCTATTCACACACACAGACACTGCGAAAGACAGTCTTTGGCCTCACACAGTCTCAGGCTAGTTTTCCTTTCACATTTGCAATCTGATTATGACCCATGTGTGTTGATAATCACAGCTGGGAAGATCCTCCCCCTCTCTCTCCCTCCCCATCCATGAACACCACCCCCCCACCTCCCACACACACACACACACACACACACCACCACCACCACACTCATTTACCTAATAATAAACACAAGGCGATTACAAAAGAGGTCTTTCCTTTTGACCTGAACGCAGCTGAAATCCAGCAGCAAGACGTTTCAATAAGGCAACCAATAAGCAAGAGATAAATAAATGAACAAAGGCCCGAGTGAATGAATGAAGGAGGGAAGAAAGGAAGCGAAGGCTCGCCTCAGTGTTCCGACGAGAAAAAAAAAAATGATGTGGGAAATTTCTGTCTCCATGGAAACCCACTTTTCAGAGTGTCACCACTTTTGTTATCAAACAGGCCTCGCTGCATTACATAAAACACACCCATGCTTACACGTCCATCCTTCTGTAGGGAAAAAAAGGAAAAGGAAGAGGAAAAAAATGCAGCAGCGTGAAAATGTGTGCACACATGATTATTAGAGCCACATGGGAGCTCATGCGATGGAGGATGCACGACCCTAAACTTAATCGTACAGAACAGGCTCACTCGTGCAGGCACAAACACACACACACACAGGTGTACACACGCGTCCACTGCACATATATATCAATGCAAAACACAGGCTTAATAATCAGCAGCTCTAAACAAACAAGGTTCTTAAGTTCTGCCCCAAGCAAGTAAACCCAGGACCTACTAATGTACCGTCAATCGTTCTTCTTTTATTTAACACGTATAATAACTTTCAGTGCTGTTTGTGTGATGTGCAATAAATATTATGAATATATCAGCAATTATATCAGAAAGACTAGGATGTATAACCCATATATCTGTGGATGTGCACATTTCCCATATTACAGTTTGTAATGCAGACCCACACTTTTATTTCAAGTAATTTGGGCCTGTTTCTATTAGTTTCTACTGGTTCATTCATCATAAAGCACTACCCAGTGAGCGCAGACAGATCAGAGACATCCAGAGATGTTCATTTTAGGGCCAGTTTGGCCTGACTTAAATTGCTCCAAAAAAAGACATTGTCGCTGGTCCAGTTTCCATATAAATCTAGTCATCTTTCCAGTCTCCATCAAAGATGTGTTTTCAGCGTCCAGAGAAAGGGGAATTCCATGTTTTTAAGATGGTGTCCTGCATACGACAGCAAAAACTGTAATGAAAAGTGGTATTAAAGGGACACCGGGTGGTGTTTACACTTCAAAATTTCAGCTTAAATATTATTCTGATGCTCCACTGCAGTGTATCCAATGTAATAAGGAGAACTGAGTCTCTGATGTTGCTACTCCAGACTCAACTCTGTAGAAAGTGCAAACTTTTGGTGGAGGGTAGGAAACCACTCCAAGTGTTAGGATCTGTGGTAAAGCTGTATTAAACATGGCTGCCCACTCATCTCAGGTGAGTCAGTAGATTCTGTTTTAAAATAAATAAATGAAATATAATAAATTGATAATATTTATTTTTTTGCTGGACCACCTGCATTTTTGCTAACTGACTAAGTGACTGACTGACTCCTAATGTTGAAACATGCATGCACAAGTAGGAACTGTTAGTTCAGCTGTATTTCACATTCCAGTTTGTGAACTAAATTTGGAACCATTCGATGCACTTCCACTGACATAAACTGGTTTGTAAACCAGAAAAAAAATTCCCAAAGAACCAAAGAACAGTAGGTTCTTCAGCATGAACAATGGCTGAATAATAGGAAACAAGACAGGAATACTCTCCGTTTGTGTGTGTTTCTGGGGCTGTGTTTGGCCTCGGCTCGGTGTTGATTATTTCAAAAGCTCAGCCGAACGGCTCAGAACTCAGCAACATTTACACCTGTATTACAAGAGGACTGACTGCTGAATTTGTCTTATTTAACATGAGTGTGTGTCTTTGCCTGAAATATTGTAAGGGGAAGTGGCAGGGAGAAATTTTGTGGCGTTAGTGTGTTTATAAAACTCAGTATAGCTGCGCAAAGTCACATTAAACTTCTGCTTTAACTTGTTACATTGAATAACTTAGTCATTGTAATTCTTAAAATCAACAAAATCTAGTATTTTTTTTATTTATATAGTATTTATTTTTAAATAAATTGAACATGAAAAACACTGGTGCTGGTGTTATTTTTAATGAACAAAAATTTGTGCTCCTTTTTTCATTTCTGTATTTATTACCTGCTCCATATTTACTGTAAAACACAATCACATAATAAACATCATATGGGAACAGAGACATTGATATGAAGCACCAGATCTTCTCCAGACCTCCCAATGACGAGGGGATGTATTTTGGGGTTTTGCTGTTTTTATATGCCAGAAACACCTCTGAGACAATGGCTATATCTCTAACGGTGGTCCGGCAAAACTAGGCTTACCAAGATTCTCTTGGCTCTTGTTTTTGTTGAAACCGTTTTTAAAATTACACGACAGTTACAATAAAATGACAAGAGCAGGAGAATATTTCTATTTTGAATGGCAATTATACATTACAAAAACTTATTTTTACGCCTGATACATTTTCATAGAATTAGAGAATTTCCTGACTCTGAACTGTGTCATTTTTCAGCTTTGTATCACAGTCAACAACTTCAAAAGCACAGCCATGTACAACTCCCAAGGAGCAAGCAGAGTTTTCTGTGAAAGAACTCAAAAGAGTCTCAATATCAGCATCAGAAACATAGTGAAACTCTCTCTCTCTCTCACACACACACACACACACATATATATAAAATGTCTTTGATTCTTTGATGCCAGAGCCACACAAAGACAAAAGGAAAGGCATCAGAGAGCACGAGGGACTAATCCACTATTCTCTTCATATGTGTACTGTGGCGTCTTTGGGACAGAACAATGCACTGTGAAAGATCCGCTCGCCTGCTAATGTGGTCAAGGGCTGAATTACACATGTAAAGCTGCGTCTGCGACTGTAGCTGGCTTTGCTGAAATGACTGAATCGTGCCACGCTCATTACCATAACCATCTTTGATAAACATGCTGCAGAGGCCCAGCAATGTGGTGGTGATATTTTTACTGACTGCCTGCTCTCGTCTTCTTCGGCATGCCTCTAAAATCAAAACACTCTCCAACAAACGGCCGATTTACCCCAACAGCGCACTGAAGATGTGACGTCGTTCTGTGGGCAGCATATGTGCCCATATAAGGACGTATGGCACTAAGGTATGGCAAAATCACAGTAGATGTTGTGTGGAATTAAAAAGTACATTTGTTTCTTGCATCCACAGACTTTTAGTCATCGCCATTTCTATCAAATACCAAACCATGTGAGGACCCCAATGGGCAGCTCAGGTAGCTACAGACAAGTGATATCCAAGGGTTACATGTTGTGCCCATATAAGTGTCACGAATGGGAATACAGCGGGTTAAACATAATGCTAAAATGGGCATCCCAGTAAATTAAGGTGGCTCAATGCGAGTTCCATATATGGAGACTTACAAGACTGTATATAGGTAACAACCATCTTGAACCCTGCTAGATCCATGTTCAAGCCAACTTCCCAATGCTAGTTAACAGATGCCTACCCTGACAGAGACTGTTTATTTGTGCCCCCTTGGACTCCAGGCCTTGGATGCTTGCTCTAATCCAAGTTGACTCCTGATGATAGAGGCATCGCTTAGACAGTTGTGCCACCTGGGACAACCTTGTTATGTAATGTTGATGAAGCCAAAACAGTGGCAAATTTGAAGAAAAAAAAATCCCTTGGGGATATATATCCTTGCAGCACCCTGCAGATAATGCCATGCCAAAGCATTAACTCAAAACTACTGTAAAACATCATCACGGGTGTTAGCTACCACATCATATACACATTTTTATAGAGGCTTTAAAGCAACTGTCCACTCATTTTTAAGTATAAAAAATGCATGTTCCACAAAATAAGGATATACCTGTCACGCCTTCGTCCTGTCAGTCTGTTGTCCCCGCCATGTGCTTTATTTGCACATGGCTCTGTTTTGTTTATGTCCTTGTCTCCGCCTCCTTGTCCGTGTCATCTGTTAACCCGTCCTTCTCGTTATCTGTCTCAGGTGCGTCTCGTTTGTGTGAGTATTTAAGCCCTCTTGTCTCTCATCCGTTTGTCGTACATTTCCCCTTTATCCTGTGTTTAGTTGGTCACGGTATTTAGTCTGTCCGTCTGTCTCTAGAGTTTCCCCGTTTCTTCTCCTTTTTCGTCGTGTCGCTTTTCGTCCGTCCGTCCTGTTCTCCCTGTCCAGTTTCCTTTGTTTTATTTAGCTTGTTTGGCTCCTTGTTTGTTTATTTCCTGTTTAAGTATCGTTGTTTTGTTTATATTAAATTATCCCGTGTTTTAGCGAATGCGTCCGCCTCCCTCAATTCGCCCCTCGTTCCTGACAGAATGTACGACCCACAGGACGCAGCTAGCACAGAAAATACGTTTAATAGGGCTGTGGAATGGAGTAGCCGGCTCCGACAGATACATGCCACAGTGGCTCAGCGCCTTCGGGAGGAGTCGATTCATGAGTCGAGTGATTGCTCCAGCGCGAGTCGTAGGAGTCGGCGAAAGAACCGTGCTGGAGTTTCCCCCTCGCTGGAGGATTACCCCCTCAGGTCCGGGGAAATTTTTGGGGGGGCGTTAAGGGTAGGGGCTGTTAGCCTCACCTCCGTAGTTCCGAGGTCTGAGGCTAACAGGGGCGCACCTCGAGGGGATCTAATGGGTGCGCCTATGAAACCCCCTAAACCCTTTACAGCTCCAGCGCGAGCCCGGCGAGCAGCACGAACTCCTGTCCTTGTAAAAGCGGCGCCAACGGCAGCGCCTGTCTTCATTAACGCGGCGCCTCCAGCCGCGCCTGTCCTCGAGAGCGCGGCGCGCGCCTCTCCTGTCTCCGAGGACGACGTCGCTGCAGGTTCCCCTGCCTCCGAGGACGACGTCGCTGCAGGTTCCCCTGCCTCCGAGGACGACGTCGCTGCAGGTTCCCCTGCCTCCGAGGACGACGTCGCTGCAGGTTCCCCTGCCTCCGAGGACGACGTCGCTGCAGGTTCCCCTGCCTCCGAGGACGACGTCGCAGGTTCCCCTGCCTCCGTGGACGACGTTGCAGGTTCCCCTGCCTCCGAGGACGACGTCGCTGCAGGTTCCCCTGCCTCCGAGGACGACGTCGCTGCAGGTTCCCCTGCCTCCGAGGACGACGTCGCAGGTTCCCCTGCCTCCGTGGACGACGTCGCAGGTTCCCCTGCCTCCGTGGACGACGTCGCAGGTTCCCCTGCCTCCGTGGACGACGTCGCAGGTTCCCCTGCCTCCGTGGACGACGTCGCAGGTTCCCCTGCCTCCGTGGACGACGTCGCAGGTTCCCCTGCCTCCGTGGACGACGTCGCAGGTTCCCCTGCCTCCGTGGACGACGTCGCAGGTTCCCCTGCCTCCGTGGACGACGTCGCAGGGCTTCCTGTCTCGGTGATGGCGGCACCCGCCGCTCCTGTCTCGGTGATGGCGGCACCCGCCGCTCCTGTCTCGGTGATGGCGGCACCCGCCGCTCCAGTGTCCGTGATGGCGGCACCCGCCGCTCCAGTGTCCGTGATGGCGGCACCCGCCGCTCCAGTGTCCGTGATGGCGGCACCCGCCGCTCCAGTGTCTGTGATGGCGGCACCCGCCGCTCCAGTGTCCGTGATGGCGGCACCCGCCGCTCCTGTCCCGGTGATGGCGGCACCCGCCGCTCCTGTCCCGGTGATGGCGGCACCCGCCGCTCCTGTCCCGTTGATGGCGGCACCCGCCGCTCCTGTCCCGTTGATGGCGGCACCCGCCGCTCCTGTCCCGTTGATGGCGGCACCCGCCGCTCCAGTGTCCGTGATGGCGGCACCCGCCGCTCCAGTGTCCGTGATGGCGGCACCCGCCGCTCCAGTGTCCGTGATGGCGGCACCCGCCGCTCCAGTGTCCGTGATGGCGGCACCCGCCGCTCCAGTGTCCGTGATGGCGGCACCCGCCGCTCCAGTGTCCGTGATGGCGGCACCCGCCGCTCCAGTGTCCGTGATGGCGGCACCCGCCGCTCCAGTGTCCGTGATGGCGGCACCCGCCGCTCCTGTCCCGTTGATGGCGGCACCCGCCGCTCCAGTGTCCGTGACGGCGGCATCGGCCGCTCCTGTCCCCGTGACGGCGGCATCGGCCGCTCCTGTCCCCGTGACGGCGGCATCGGCCGCTCCTGTCCCCGTGACGGCGGCATCGGCCGCTCCTGTCCCCGTGACGGCGGCATCGGCCGCTCCTGTCCCCGTGACGGCGGCATCGGCCGCTCCTGTCCCCGTGACGGCGGCTACGGCCTCTCCTGTCCCCGTGACTGTGGCTACGGCCGCTCCTGTCCCCGTGACGGTGGCTACGGCCTCTCCTGTCCCCGTGACTGTGGCTACGGCCTCTCCTGTCCCCGTGACTGTGGCTACGGCCTCCCCTGCCCATGTCCGTAGGTCGGCCCGAAGGACTTCAGGGCCGATCCCCAGAACTGTGCCTAGGCTGGTTCCTCAGACTGCCACACAGACATTAGCCAGTCCTGGGCACCCCCCTGTTATTTTGGTTCCCTTGTCAGTCCCTGTCCTGGTTCCCGTCTCTGTCCTTGTCCCTGTACCCGTGTCTGCCTTTGTCTCTGTCCCTGTCCCGGTCACTGTGTTTGTGTCAGTCCCTGTAAATGTCCTTGTACCTGTTCCCCTACCAAGTCCAGTCCAGTCTCCTGTCAGCCCTGTCCAGTCTCTGTTTCAGACCCCTGTCCAGTCTATGTTTCAACCCCCGGTTCAGTCCCCTGTTAGTCATGTCCAGTCTCCGTATCTGTCCAACGTCCAGTCACCCGTCTTGTCTCTGTCTCAAACCCCTGTCCCGTCTCATGTCCAGTCCCTGTTTCAACCCTCTGTCTTGTCTCACGTCCAGTTCCCGTATCAGTCCAATGTCCAGTCACCTGTCTTGTCTCCGGTCCAGTTTCCCTTTCAATCCCATGTCCAGTCCCCAGTTAGTCATGTCCAGTCTCCGTATCCGTCTAGTGTCATGTCACCTGTCCTGTCTTCTGTCCAGTCACATACCCCTGTCCAGTCTAATGTTCCTATCCTGTCCAGTGTCTTGTCCCCTGTCTCGTCACCAGTCTCTGCTCCTGTCCAGTCCCAGCACCCAGTCCTGTCATCAGTCCCGTCTCCATTCCAGTCCCCTGTCCTGTCACCTGTCCATGTCCAGTCTTCTGTCCCCAAACGTGTCCAGTCTCCGTATCTGTCCCACGTTCAGTCCCCTGTCTTGTCTCCAGTCCAGTCTCCCGTCAATTCCCATGTGTCCACTCCTGTCCTGTCCAGTCCGTTCTCGTCTCTTGTGGCTCCCCTTTGTCAGTCTCCTGTCATGTCCCATGTCCCGTCTCGTATATTCGGTCCTGTCGTGTCCCCAGCTCCTGTGTCGGTTCCCGTCCTGTCCTGAGTCCTGTCACCTGTTGGTTTGTTGTCCTGTCATGTTTTTCGTGCCCTCTCCTGCGCCAGCTCCTGAGGGGTTTAGGAGTACGCGCCCGGGAGTTGCGCGTTCTTGGGGGGGGCATCTGTCACGCCTTCGTCCTGTCAGTCTGTTGTCCCCGCCATGTGCTTTATTTGCACATGGCTCTGTTTTGTTTATGTCCTTGTCTCCGCCTCCTTGTCCGTGTCATCTGTTAACCCGTCCTTCTCGTTATCTGTCTCAGGTGCGTCTCGTTTGTGTGAGTATTTAAGCCCTCTTGTCTCTCATCCGTTTGTCGTACATTTCCCCTTTATCCTGTGTTTAGTTGGTCACGGTATTTAGTCTGTCCGTCTGTCTCTAGAGTTTCCCCGTTTCTTCTCCTTTTTCGTCGTGTCGCTTTTCGTCCGTCCTGTTCTCCCTGTCCAGTTTCCTTTGTTTTATTTAGCTTGTTTGGCTCCTTGTTTGTTTATTTCCTGTTTAAGTATCGTTGTTTTGTTTATATTAAATTATCCCGTGTTTTAGCGAATGCGTCCGCCTCCCTCAATACGCCCCTCGTTCCTGACAATACCTATGTTATATTTATATTGTAATGAAATTTAACAATAGATAAAAGCTGTGTAACCAAGTAAAATATTAGGTAAACAACAGCTAGGTAAAATGTTTCAGCAAAGCTGTCCCCATGAGGGACTCTTACGATCCCAGTAGGGTTTAATGGCACTGAAGGAGGTGTCTTTATGGAGGTGAGTGAGGTAAACACTTGCCACTTTTCCACTACATGGTACCTACCCTACTCCACACGGTTCTACTCAGCCTTTTTTCTTTTTCATTATGCAAATGTTGCACCTGGTACCTGGAAACTTGTACGTTTTTAGTCCCTGCTCGTTCCAAGCGAGCCGAGTAGGGCTCTGAAGGGTTGACCAACACAAACTCATCATCGGTAAAATCTCCAAACTACAACAGAGATCATATTTGTTTTTATCCGACTCACAATAGCAGCTTGTAAATTTATGCCATGGCCTTTTGAAGACGTTTAAATGTTCCTTGTATCAGTGGGGGATGAAGAGTTCCAGCCAAGTGTAGCCAAGAAGAGTAGGTACCATGTAGTGGAAAAGCACCATCTGACTGGTGATCCATTGAGAACAGAGCCTCTATGTTGGCACTGCAGAAACTGCACAATGTAACATTTAGGGGTTGGAAGGCGCTTGAACTCAACCTTGACTTCAGGACAGTGCTCGAAACTCGAATCTGGTTCCTATCACCACCGGGTGAACAGTACAGACTTAAAGTCACACTTGAGGCTAACCACTCTCTGACCTTGTTTACATGTTTACCAAATCTACAGGAATTTTGAAACTCCATTTAAGTACATTGTCTGGTTCCAAAGTTTTGGGAGTCACGCCACTTCTTCTGCACCACTACTTTGATAAATACTGAAAGATGCCGGCTGACAGCTTTGGGCCACAGCGAGGCTCACAGTTGCACTGGAAAAGGCTTGTTAAATCGGCCCTTTAGACCGGATCGTCGAGGTGTGGGACACTGACCCGAATGATTTACAGCCTCCAAATCCTCCTCGAGAAAGGAGGTGAGGACCACAGCATTTGTAATAGTCAGCCCCTTCATTAAGATCAGCCACGGACATTGTTCTGTCGGTCAGTGATTTATTAGCCGACGTGTGTTTGTGTGTGTATGTACGTGTTTGTGTGTGTTTGGGCATGTGTAGAGGGGTGTGGTTAAGGGCTTGCTGTGGGAGCAGGCAGCTTGCATACAAAAATCTCATTTTCAACAAAGACGTATTTGGTATTTCTCACATAAGGGCAGCTTACATGTGGAACATTGTTGGATATTCCAGGTCAGAGGGTGTGTTTTATTGATTTTCCAAGTGAAAATAAGATAACACATCTATTACAACATTCATATTTCATTATTCTGCCCATTTTTGTCTAGTTTCTCTTCATTTGTGGGGTTTAGAATATTGGAAAAATTCAAAATATCGTGTGACAAAATTGTAGACGATTTATATTTTTTAAAATCAGCAAATAAAGACTAATTGTGAAATGAAATGTGGAGAAGTGTAATGTGTTGTACTTATATTGACTTAGAAAGTGACTGTAACAACTGTATGGCCATTAGTTAACATCGCGCTAATTATGTGGTTCCTAACATTTATCTACAGAAATGGACTATGGGACAGAACCTCTACTACGTGTGTGTTGAAATATTGAGTGTTTTCTAGCTGTGCTGCGTTATTGTGTTAATATTTATCCACAACAATAGACCAAAGAGTGTCTTAAAATAAATGTATAAGGCTCTAGTTGAGTTTATTTACCACTTTCCATGGCTAACCACTTGTCTGACTGATTACATCTGGGGCAAGGAAGCCACATAATTTCTTAGCCAACAGTCCATTGTATATGTGTGTGTGTGCATTGCATGGGTCTGAAAGGACGTGGAGCCCATCTGGACTCACTAGGTGCCAGTCAGAGACACCCTCTGGACAGAGCCCCTGTCCATCACACACTCAGCTAGTCATTCACACAATCACTCATTCACTCACTCAGTCATTCACACACTCACTCAGTCATTCACTCACACATTCACTCAGACACTCACTCAGTCATTCAAACACTCACTCAGTCATTCACATTCTCACTCATTCACTCACATACTCACTCAGTCATTCACACCCTCACTCATTCACTCACACACTCATTCAGTCATTCAAACACTCACCCAGTCATTCACACTCTCACTCATTCACTCACATACTCACTCAGTGACTCACAAACTCACTCAGTCATTCAAACACTTACTCAGTCATTCACACCCTCACTCATTCACTCACACACTCACTCAGTGACTCACACACTCACCCAGTCATTCACACCCTCACTCATTCACTCACTCAGTCATTCACACACTTGTCTGTGGACAGTTTCACACACTCACCCTGTCACTCACACGCACCTGTGGACAGTTTTACACACTCACTTAGTCACACACACACACACACACACACACCTGTGGACAGTTTCGCACAGCTAATCCACCTACCAAAGTGATTTTAGACTGTGGGAGGAAACCGTGGTTGGGATTGAAACCAGGACCTCGGGACCTTGAGCTGTGTGTCAGCAACACTACATCCAGTGCTATAATAATATACCAATTCAGGACTGTACATGTGTTTGTGCAGTGTGTATTATGTAGTATCTGTAGAGTTCTGGAGTGTGTGTATGTGCGTGTGTGTGTGTGTTTCTGGTCAGCAGAAGTGGTCAGAGTGGAGAGTGTGAGTTTTGCACTGTAGCTCCTGTTCACACACTCTTCTTATTCTGAGCGTCTGGAGCACAGCGCACGGCGTGGGCCTCGCACAACACACGCTGACGCAACACACACATGGTGTCCTGGATACAACGCACCTCCGCCAACAGCCTGTGAGAGGAAAGCAGAACATACACACACACACACACACACACACACAGAGAGAGAGAGAGAGAGAGAGAGAGGGATATTAACACATTCATCTCACTTAAAAATTATTTAGCTTTTGCCATCTCTAGGTTAGATTTGACAACACATAAATGTGTGTGTGTGTGTTATATTCTCAGATACACTGCTGTGAAATTTTGATTGCATTCAGCCACATACAGATGTTGGACGGTTAGTTCTGGATCACAATCTTCTATCCACATCATCCCTGAGGTTTTAGTTAGCACAGGCCCACAGCCCAGTGCTAGGGGCTTTACACCTCTCTAACCAACACCAGACATCGAGCACAGTTCACGTGTGCCGTTCTGTGTGTGCTTTGTTGTTTTGTTACAAAGAATGAATGACTGAAGAATTTAGAAAATATTATCAATTATATAAAAAATATCATTATCCAATATTTAATTTAATAAATCAATTCTGAGGAACCAGATCATAATGTTGAGGTACTGTATCCAAACTGTGAGCAGCTCATTTCAAGGGAAAAAGCCACCATTATAACACAGTAAGCCAAAATCTGGGGATAATGAACCAATACAGTAAACACTATATTACTGTCATTTTTCTAACGTAATTATATGTAATTTTTATTAAATTATTTTAGTCACACAGCTCCAGGGTCCTGAAGGTTGTGGGTTTCCTCTGGGTGACTGTCTGTGAGGAGTGTGGTGTGTTCTCCCTGTGTCTGCGTGGGTTTCCTCCGGGTGACTGTTTGTGAGGAGTGTGGTGTGTTCTCCCTGTGTCTGCGTGGGTTTCCTCCGGGTGACTGTCTCTGAGGAGTGTGGTGTGTTCTCCCTGTGTCTGTGTGGGTTTCTTCCGGGTGCTTCGGTTTCCTCCTACAGTCCAAAAACACACGTTGGTAGGTGGATTGGCGACTCAAAAGTGTCCGTAGGTGTGAGTGTGTGAGTGAATGTGTGTGTGTGTGTGTGTTGCCCTGTGAAGGACTGGTGCCCCCTCCATGGTGTATTCCCGTGTCGTGCCCAATGATTCCAGGTAGGCTCTGGACCCACTGCGACCCTGAACTGGATAAGGGTTACAGATAATGAATGAATGAACAAATCTTCTGTAACCACTTCATTCTGATCAGGGTTGTGGTCAGAGCCAGTCCATCGCCAGGAATCACAATAAGTCATTGATTTGTCATAAAGACACGTTTGACTAAATTACTGAGCTTCAAAGTCTTCTTATTGCTAGTAAAATAAGTCATAATCACAAAGTAAGTCAAAACCAGGGGAAAATGTGTAAATACTATGAAGACATCTGAAGTAATTTTACATTATTACATCAACATTTTAATAAAATGCTTTGCTGTGAGACAATAAGGAACAATTCTGAGTAAAGAAGCTGTTGTTGTTTTTTTTATTTTTTTGCAATACCAAGTCAAAATTTGAGACACTGGCAGAAACAGAGACTTGGGGGTTGTTTTCTTAGCCATTTCTCCACTCGGTGGGAATGGGCTTCCGTACTCGAACACGCTTATCTTTCTTGATTGGGAAACAAACCTGGCTGTGTGCAGATAAGACGGTACACTGAGGTATTGAACTAGAAGCCCATCTTTCCAATAAAACCCAAACAAAATCCCTAGCAGCCACTCTGCACAAACAGAGGGAGCACTATTTTTTTGTGCTTTTCTATTCCAGCACATCAAATAAAGAGCCGCTGAACATATGGCCAGTTCTTTTTAACTGCAAGTGCACAGCCACTTGCAAAATCCCAGCACCCCTGGTCAAATTACATGTTGATATTCTGAGTCTAAATAAGTCCAGATCTTCTACATTTTAATGCACAATCACAGTCGGTGCCAAAGTTAGGAAACCTTTAATGATTTATGTCTTTTTTTACACGATAAACACAGGCTGGCCATTCATTAGAAATAAAAATTGTTTAAATAAAACGTTTAATCGACATAATCATGCCTTTATCGATTAGATAAAATCTTTTTATTTATTTATTTAATTTTTTATTCATTCTGTTAATACGTCCGACTGTGTGTTCATGCACTGTCCCTTTAAAAGCACATGTAGCCATGTGATTCAGCCCCAGCCATTCCACAAGTACTCCTCACTGCAGAACCAGAAATCCACTGGGTGGAGTCAGATCACATTCAGCTCCGCCCACATCCAATACCGTCTTCATCTGGGGTTAGGGTAAGGCTTAGGTTGTAAGCAGCCAGTTATAGTCTAATCCAATGAAAACTGAATGAGGGAGAAGCTGGATCACATTCAACTATGGATTTCAGGTTCTGCACTTCCTTCTCATTCATTCTGCCACATGGAAGCAACATGGAGGAGAACCTTAACACAGAGCCGGACCGAGCAGCTTGAGCGGTTTGTAGCAAAGAAAAACTCTGTGCCTGTTGTTTGGATGCGTTTTTGACTTTGAAGTCAAATGTAAACACAGACCAAAAACTAACTAAATAAATAAATAAATAAAAAACAGTTTCAAGGACCAAAGTTCATTCATTCATTCATTATCTGTAACCCTTATCCAGTTCAGGGTCGTGGTGGGTCCAGAGCCTACCTGGAATCATTGGGCACAAGGTGGGAATACACCCTGGAGGGGGCGCCAGTCCTTCACAGGGCAACACAGACACACACACACACACATTCACTCACACACTCACACCTACGGACACTTTTGAGTCGCCAATCCACCTACCAACATGTGAAACCCAAGCAGACACAGGGCGAACACACCACACTCCTCCCAGACAGTCACCCAGAGGAAACCCACGCAGACACAGAGAGAACACACTACACTCCTCACAGACAGTTACCTGGAGGAAACCCACGCAGACACAGGGAGAACACACCAACTCCTCACAGACAGTCACCCGGAGGAAACCCATGCAGACACAGAGAGAACACACCACACTCCTCCCAGACAGTCACCCAGAGGAAACCCACGCAGACACAGAGAGAACACACCACACTCCTCACAGACAGTCACCCGGAGGAAACCCACGCAGACACAGGGAGAACACACCACACTCCTCACAGACAGTCACCCAGAGGAAACCCACGCAGACACAGGGAGAACACACCACACTCCTCACAGACAGTCACCCGGAGGAAACCCACACAGACACAGGGAGAACACACCACACTCCTCCCAGACAGTCACCCAGAGGAAACCCACGCAGACACAGAGAGAACACACCACACTCCTCACAGACAGTCACCCGGAGGAAACCCACGCAGACACAGGGAGAACACACCACACTCCTCACAGACAGTCACCCAGAGGAAACCCACGCAGACACAGGGAGAACACACCACACTCCTCACAGACAGTCACCCGGAGGAAACCCACGCAGACACAGAGAGAACACACCACACCCCTCACAGACAGTCACCCAGAGGAAACCCACGCAGACACAGGGAGAACACACCACACTCCTCACAGACAGTCACCCGGAGGAAACCCACGCAGACACAGAGAGAACACACCACACCCCTCACAGACAGTCACCCAGAGGAAACCCACGCAGATACAGAGAGAACACATCACACTCCTCACAGCAGCAGGACTCGAACCCACAACCTCCAGGTCCCTGGAGCTGTGTGACTGCGACACTCCCTGCTGCGCCACCGTGCTGCTCAGGACCAAAGTTACTCCACCAGTAACACTTGAAGTACAATCACACACCAAATATGAACAGTACACAGCTAAAAGAAACAAACTGAAAAGCGCCCAGCAACATTAGAAAAAAAACACCAGTTTTAAAACTTGAGCATATTTACAGTACGAGCAAAAAACAAAAAACATTAACCGTAATCGAGGTAAAATGTTCAGTTAATCGTGATATTGATTTGCAGTAACATCGGCCAGCACTCTGATAACCTCAGTTAAATAGAAACTGTCCCAGTAGGGGATGTATTCATTAATTTTTACTTAGGAAATCAACCATAGATAGATAGATAGATAGACGGATAGATGATGACATACCCGCTTCAGATATTGACTTTGTATCTTGTTATAATGATTTCTGTGAGATACCACGTCAAAAGTTTGACATACGGCTGTCAGAAAGTTGGACAGGCTGCTGCCAGAGACTCAGGGTCTTTGTTTGACTGATGGAGCTGTAGCTGGTGGGTGGAATTGGGAGAAAATTTCTTCTCCCGCCGAATCCATGCTTGAAGTGCCCTTGAGCAAGGCACCGAACCCCCAACTGCTCAGCGAGCGCTGAGGCGGCTGCCCGTTGCTCTGGGTGTTCACAGCCACTAATCACTAGTGTGTGTTTTTTGTGTGTGAGTGTGTGTGTGTGAGAGATAAAACCAGGTCCAGCGAGTGCGGGTAATGTACTCAGTGTGTGGTGCCTTGCAGCAGAGCTATGTGTGGTGTCCTGGCTCTCTCCATCTCTCTCCATCTCTCTCTCACTGCCGAGAGACACTTCTCTCTGTCTCACACATCTCCTTCAACGTCTCTGCAAAAAGGCCAAACAAAGCTGTGCTTGACACTTAAAAGCACACACACATATACACACATCAAATCCACACACACGTAGGGGAGCTACAAAACAGTAGCTCTGTGTCCTCTTCAGTTCTCGCTGTGGAAAACAGCCTCGCAGAAGCAGCTCCATCAGATAAACACTGTGGCAGATGTGTTGAGTAAAAAGCAACGTCAACTCTGAGGAGTGCTGCGGTCAAAGCGCTGTAGCTACAAAGAGAAAATCACTGTTTCTGACCTGGTCTGAGAGTGACAGATCACAAATGATAGGCCAGAAGGGCCATTTATGCTTTTACATCATGGACAGAACCTCTACTACATGTTGTGCTGCGTTATTGTGTTAATATTTATCCACAACAATAGACCAAAGAGTGTCTTAAAATAAATGTATAAGGCTCTAGTTGAGTTTATTTACCACTTTCCATGGCTAACCACTTGTCTGACTGATTACATCTGGGGCGAGGAAGCCACATCATTTCTTAGCCAACAGTCCATTGTATCTGTGTGTGTGCATTTCATGGGTCTGAAAGGACGTGGAGCCCATCTGGACTCACTAGGTGCCAGTCAGAGACACCCTCTGGACAGAGCCCCTGTCCATCACACACTCAGCTAGTCATTCACACAATCACTCATTCACTCACACACTCACTCAGTCATTCACACACTCACTCATTTACTCACACACTCACTCATTTACTCACACACTCACTCAGTCATTCTCACACTCACTCATTTACTCACACACTCACTCATTTACTCACACACTCATTTACTCACACACTCAGTCATTCACACACTCACTCATTTACTCACACACTCACTCAGTCATTCACACACTCATTTACTCACACACTCACTCATTTACTCACACACTCACTCAGTCATTCACACACTCACTCATTTACTCACACACTCACTCATTCACACACTCACTCATTTACTCACACACTCACTCACCCAGTCATTAACACACTCACTCATTCACTCATACACTCACTCACACACTCACTCAGTCATTCACTCACTCACTCATTTACTCACACACTCACTCATTTACTCACACACTCACTCAGTCATTCACACACTCACTCATTTACTCACACACTCAGTCATTCACACACTCACTCATTTACTCACACACTCAGTCATTCACACACTCACTCATTTACTCACACACTCACTCACCCAGTCATTCACACACTCACTCACCCAGTCATTCACACACTCACTCATTCACTCACTCACACACACACTCACTCAATCATTCACTCACTCACTCATTTACTCACACACTCACTCATTTACTCACACACTCACTCAGTCATTCACACACTCACTCAGTCATTCACACACTCACTCATTTACTCACACACTCACTCACCCAGTCATTCACACACTCACTCACCCAGTCATTCACACACTCACTCATTCACTCACTCACACACTCACTCAATCATTCACTCACTCACTCATTTACTCACACACTCACTCAGTCATTCACACACTCACTCAGTCATTCACACACTCACTCATTTACTCACACACTCAGTCATTCATACACTCACTCATTTACTCACACACTCACTCACCCAGTCATTCACACACTCACTCATACACTCACTCACTCACTCAGTCATTCACTCACTCATTCATTCACACACTAACTCATTCGCTCACACACTCACTCAGTAATTGACACACTCGCCCAGTCATTCACACACACTAATTCACTCACACACCCACTCAGTCATTCACACATTCACTCATTAACTCACACACTCACTCAGTCATTAACACACTCACGCAGTCATTCACACACCCACTCCTTCACTCACACATTCATGTCTGTGGACAGTTCCACACAGTCACACACACACTCACACCTGTGGACAGTGTCACACACTCACCCAGTCACTCACACACTAACCTATGCCATAAGGTGTACCCTCTGATTATCCTCTGCGCTGAGAGAGAGAGAGAGAGAGAGAGAGAGAGAAAGAGAGAGTGAGGAAGAGAGAGAGAGAGAAAGAGAGAAGAGTGAGGAAGAGAGACAGAGAGAGAGAGAGAAAGAGAGAGAGAGAGAGTCAGACCGTAATGAACACACAAAGGCATTGATGGACAGATGGATCTGAAAGACAGAGGAGGAGAGTCTTCTAGCAGAGGAGGTCGTAACAGGATTCCGTTTTCATTCAAGTTTCTCACTACTCTCTTTCTGCTCAGTAGTTTTTATTCCCCATCTGTACGACTTCTCTACAAAATGCAGTTGTCTTCAAATTCCATAATGAAAGGAACAGTAAAAATGGCCCAGAAAAATAATCCTTGCTTCCCTACAACTGCTGAACTTCTGTGTTCTCACAATAACACATTACTTCCTCTACCTCCCCCATTCTACACAGCTGGCGTTCTCCAGTTTCCAAGGGAGTTTTTGGCCAGGTCCGTTCACAAAATTCTGGTCCAAACAAGTGAAACTAAACCAGGGAATATGTTGCCAGTTTCTACCAGACATTTTTAAATGCTCTCCCACCAGCATTTGTTTTTTTTTGTGTGTGTTTTGTGCTGATTTGTTAGGAGTCGTTTCCTTCTTGGACCTCATTCACAGCGGCTGATTTTATGCCATGTTCAGCACACTGTCTTGGCACTCACTGAGATGTCAATTGCTGAAGATAAATCTAGGGCTAACCTGGATTCTGTTATTCAGGGTGAAACAGTGTAAATAGTGACCTTTTCCGGATACAACACAGCAAAGTTGTGGTTCTGGTTACTGATGGTGTGGCTCGTATGATCTTTAAAGGCATGTTTGTGTGACATAATTGAATTCAAAATTCAACATTCTCACAATTTGTAGTCATTATATGGTAATTTCGTATTTAAAAATCAATACGCTACGTGGTATGACTTCAAAATAAGACTGTAATTATAAAGGTTTATAAAAGGTTTAAAATCTGTTTATTACATGGTTATTAATTACACTGTGAACACTTTAAAAGTGATTAATAATCCTTTGTAACACAGAGAAAGGAAGTGTGACAGTGAACTCTTTTGTGTCTAATACTGAAAGTGTGAGAAAACCTAGTGAAAATGTGGAGGTAAAGAATGAGCTCAGACCTGAGAATGTGAGTTTAGTCATTTCACATGTTAAGGTTCACCACATTATCATTAAAGTAGAAAAAGACACTCTGGTGGTGGGTAATTCATTAAAGGGTTAAACTCATTAACAAATATGTCCTGGAGCCGACGGGGTTAATGTCGACTGATGGAGGAGACACGGTGAGGTCAGGATCCAAGGTTTAACTGTGGATGGATGTGGGTTCACAACAAGTCACCGTTGCTCTTTCTATGTATGTGTTATAAATGATTATTAATGACTATTAATATGTTATGTTTGTGATTGAAAACATCTAGATAACCATTGTTTAATCGTCTTAACCAAAAGTGACACATAATATTGGATACGATATTATCCCCAAGAACAGAAGAAATAGATGCACTTTTACAGCACTTTTTCCTGCTGTAACTCATTGGAAGAGTGACCAATAAATACTCCACACTTACCATTCTCTTTTTAATTCCATCCATCCATTATCTGTAACCCTTATCCAGTTCAGGGTCACGGTGGGTCCAGAGCCTACCTGGAATCATTGGGCGCAAGGCGAGAATACACCCTGGAGGGGGCGCCAGTCCTTCACAGGGCAACACACACACACATTCACATTTTAATTCTTTTTTAGGTTATTTCCTGTTTAGTAAAACTACAATTATAGTTTTTAATACTTCAAGTGGAAGAATGTTTGTATTTTGAATTGCAATTATACATGACACAAACAGAAATAAGAACACTATAAAACATAATTGAAACTGTAACTATTGCAGGGAAACCACAGGGCATCTCTGGTCTGCTTCTTCCTTCAATGACCCAGCCCCCTAGACTCTGACGAACTCCAAAACCCAGGAAACAGACTCCTTTGGCGAGGGACACCTTTAAACTCAGACCTGGAGGAGCAGGTAAGCTATGCTCGTATATGAAGGGAACAGTTCCGACATAGTGTGGAACACAGGGCAGCCTTGCCCTTAAGCACGAGACACCTCACAGGGAAGACAGCATTGAACTCACTAGAACTGCTGCCAAATTTAATTTAAAGTCCCGTGAGCTGACTCTGTGGTACTGCTCTCAGACCAGTGATTTCCCTCTGACAGCGAAAAGGTGTACTCAGTTTATGCAAAAATAAATAAATACATACATAAATAAACAATTGTCAACGCCTAGTCCTAACCTTACCTTCAGAGATCAAAAGTAATTGGACTTTTCAGTCAAGTAAGTAGCTTTTGAACATAAGCAAGAAGAAGCTTGAAGAAGTCAAACAGACATTAATCGTGTTTTTAAATTTTAAACAAACATTGTTACAGTGGAGAATGTCTGACTATGATTGCTTTATCCCCACAGTGTGAGGACAATGATGGTGATAGACACCTGGTGTCACATTGTCTCCGGTGTCCTTGTCCTGTCGGGGGACTATTTTGCCTCACAGCACCCTGCAGGTGTCCTTCCGCCACCAGCGCTTTAACAGAACACTTTAGGGGAGAACTCTAATCTGAAAACAATTCCAAACTAATATTTCACCCATCGCACGCCATAACGATTTCATATAATAACTTAGCGAGGTTTTAGAGCCAGATGTCTGGTTCCATTCATCATCACGGTGAATAATTCTGATTCAGTACGTTTTAATAGGTCGGAGGATTTGACAAGAAACTGCTCTCAGTGGCTTTGTTTACGTCTCAGTGATTGAATAATGGAGAAAGTTTGGAAAATTATTCGACTTTTAAAAGTAAACATGAAGCTGTTTTTATTTATTTATTTTTTTGGTGCTGGCAAGACACACACACACATACACACACACACACACACACACACACATAGACACTCTGACGTGTTGTCAAGATGTCCAAGGTTTGGATAGACGCTGAGGGGGGTGCTGCGGTTGTGAAGATTGTGACATCTCTCATCGATTTGGAAAGCCTGCTGCTTACAGCTCAGCTCTCCCTCAAGAGCGTGCACCCTCCTGTTAACCCTGATAACACACACACACACACACACACATTGCACACATTCGTAAGGAATGCTTACTGATTCAAAATGTGGCGACATTTTGATATCAGGACAAACTTTCGAGCAATGCATCCTCTCTCTCTCTCTCTCTCTCTCTCTCTCTCACACACACACACACACACACACACACACTGGTATGTATAAATTGTGGGGACATTTAATAGACCTTTAATTTTGTGGAGACTTTTCTATAAATAGTTCTAGCTTAAGACATGTCTTCACCTAAAAATGTAATACTTACATTGTGGGGACAAGCTGTTTTTTTCCTACACATTGTTTCCCCACATTGTGAGTGTACGAGTAGATTATTTCTTTGTTGTAACAATGCTTCTTGGCAATAAATCTTATACCATTGGAAAGACTGTTAATTTAACAGATTATTATTTAAAATATAAGATTTATTGCCAAGAAGAAGCATTGTTACAACAAAGAAATAATCCACCAAACACACATTTCCTTACTTTTGGTGTTAAGTTTATATATCCCTGGTACACATTCTCTCTCTCTCTCTCTCTCTCTCTCTCTCTCTCTCTCTCTCTCTCTCTCTCTCTCTCTCTCTCTCTCACACACTCTCTCTCTCTCAGACACAAACATATTCTTCGTCATCGTTATCGTCATCTGTAAATTAGAGATGCTCCGTTATTCCATAAGCAGCCTCTTTGACGAGTGCCTCTGTAATTGATTGTGGTCATAAAATATCCACCAACAACAAAAAAACAGAGACTTTCTTGGTCACAAAGATTAATTTCAAAATTGGATTTTCTGACTGAGAGAAAAGCACTGGTGAGCTTTCAGTGGTGTATCTTCTTATCAAAACAACCATTATATAAATATATTTATACTTCTGTACTTCTAAAGAGACACGGGACTCCCAGAGGCCCTGCAAGAACCAGTGTCACACCAAATCTTTCCTTGTGTCAAACAGCACTTAAAGCAACAATCTTTGAGAGACAGACAGAGAGAGAGAGAGAGAGAGAGAGAGAGAGAGAGAGAGAGAGAGACAGACAGAGAGAGAGAGAGAGAGAGGAAGTCAAGCTCTGCTCTCACTTCAGATCTGAAGGAAGGAGACACCACCTCAACACTGTATCTGAAAGGGTGTGGAGCTGCTAGGAAACTGGGCAAAAGGAAACGTACACATGCGGATGAAGAAAGATCGGTATTTGGTGAACAAACTGAATTGAGAAAGAGTGGTGTCTGACACATTTTACCACATTTTGGATAAAGAACGATATCATCGACAAAACAGTGAGGTAATTCCTTACAGCTGTAGTTGGGAACCTAGCCAGTAATAGGTTAACAGTTTAAACAGGCGCTCCACCCATGTGTCTGCTTCTAGAGTTGTCTTGGCCAAGTTAATGCTACAGGAGGCTTTATTGTATAAAGAGTGAGACCGGGAAGGATTCCCCTCCTTTTTTAAAGCCTACACTTATTTCAAAGTTCAGCAACTTTGCGTCCTCGGATGGCCATGGGAACTATAAATAAGTGCGTTTAAAGGATTATGCAGTGGTCTTCAAACTCCCACTCCCAAACCCTCTTGGAATACTGTGCAATTTTCACAAAATCTGATGAAATAACCTTTTGATGTGCGGCTCACCCAGTCCAACTGTCTGTTCCCTTCGTCTTCCACCCTGTCTAACAGCTTCAGACAAGATTTAATCAGAAGGACCCCCTGGAATCACTAAGGTGGGGGGCAACCGAGAGCAATAAGTAATACCTACCACAGTATTTATGAAAGTAGATATTTATTGCTTTTATGTTTCTCCTATAAAGTGCAAACTGAATCAAGTGTGTAATCTGAATAGACCACTTTATGCTCCATAGGGTCGGTCCCTCACATGGCAGCAGCCATGTTTAAAGTAGGTTTAGTGATCAAATTAGATTCAGATACAGCCAGGCCACTCAGTGTCACAGTAATTGATGTTTTGTAATATTGAGAAGGTTCAGGTCGTATTGAAATTAGCGCTGTCAAAGTTGATTATTTAAGGCATGTGATGTGAACCAGTAATTTTAATATGCAAATTGTTTACATGCAAATTTAACATTTTACCAAATTTGGCCACAATTTTCTCCCAAAATTCATTGGTTATATGGAGTGTAGTGATGTATTATCAAATCAGATTTATTTGTACAGCGCTTTTTACACCTGATGTTAACTGTTTTAGCAGTTTTATTTCCCATAAAGAGATGTACCGTAAACATAGCCTCACTACTGAAGGTAGATTGCATTGTTTTTATGCTGACGTATGGGTTCAATTTTATAACTAATTCTCACTTTTACATTTCTCTCTATCTATAGTTTAATGTTGTTGACGCTGTATAATGGAAATGTTTTATTGTCTGAACTGTGAGCTGCACGCTGCAATTTTCTCAATTAAATTTGTTTGATGTTGACTTTTTTCCTGAAATTTTAATCAGCGAATTAAGAGACTACTTCACATAAAAACTACCCTGAAATGTTCTAATACAGTCAAGAGTTTCCTCTCATGGATTTGTCTTGCATACCATACTATACATTCATTCATTCATTCATTCATTCATTATCTGTAACACTTATCCAGTTCAGGGTCGCGGTGGGTCCAGAGCCTACCTGGAATCATTGGGCGCAAGACGGGAATACACCCTGGAGGGGGCCCATACTATACATTTATTTGTTTTATCACCCTCCCAAAAAACTAGGAAATACTAGCATTTTAACTTGCGAATTACTATGATTATTCCCAGAATGCCATTGTGATTAAGACACTAAAAATAATCGATACATCATGCATGTGTGGCAGTGATGTTGATTTCTGAGCGGTCCTGCTGAGCTTGTGAACAGTGAGAACAGTGGGGAAAAGTGACCAGCCGGCCTCAAACACAGCCCTAGAGATCACACAGACTGAGCATTTTCCTGTATTTATTTAGATTTTCACGTATATAACATGCTGTAATTGACCGCGTCTGGCTCCACTGTTGGTAACACTATATTGTGCTTTTTTGGAGATTCTTTGGCTCAATAAACCAATGGGTGTCATCACGGTTCACACTGAAGAACCTACTGTTCTTTGTTTTCAGCTGGGAATTGCATTTTCTGGTTTGGGAACCAATTTATTTTTGTGGAAACATGCTGAATGCTTCCAAATTAGGTTTGCGAACAAAAACTGAACTGTTTCCTCATGGGTGCGAAAGCTTAGCCAATATCAAACTTGGTTGGTTTTGGAACCCAAAAGTGGCATTTTGCGATCTGCTTTTAAAAAACCCTGCTCTTAAATGTGTTTCTGTATTTATCACTATATTATTATCTGTATTTATTATTATAAATATTCAGACAGACATATGTTTGAAATGTTACCATATTTTCCCGTTGTAAACACAGCTTTCCTCAGCACTTCATAAATTAGTTTGAACCAATCACAGTCCAGTATTCAAAAATATGTTAATGACAGTAGCACTGCTACAAAACAATGCTGCGCTAAAGTACTTAACATGTTGGAGTGGTTTGCATATTGGTAAATGAAGTACATACTTCAAATTGTGAGTGTTAGACTTGTCCAATACACTGTCAAACTGTACAATCCACAGAATATACTTTGTGCATCATTTAAGGTGGAAGGAAAAATTCGAACAAGCCGCTAGAGCATGCTAAAAGTGAGATGTAATGTGTTTTGTAGCCAAAATTCGTCCTCTTTTTACACTGCTGTAGTTAAATGTGGCCCCATTTCATTTGGAACAAAAAATTCAAGCTATAAGCTGAAAAATAAGAAGCTAATTCCACCAGGTTAAGTTGCCAACTTAAGATAGTATGAAACATCACAACAAATAGCCCTGTTAGCTTCTTGTTTAAGGTAGAACATAAAATGCAAACAAGGAAAAATCAGTATGTAACCACTGCATCATTTAAGGTTGTTGTAAAATCTAATTCAAATCTGGTGAATAACAATCTAACAGTTTGTTAATGTTACAGTGGCTGCTCGTTTGGCTTTAGGTGGAAGCAGCAGGGTTTTGGGAAATGGGAGGCAACGAGGCATCTACAATTTGCATATTCATGCATATTCTTTACCCCGTTGCATTCTTAATCAATGTTATGGTTTAGGGGTACTGTTAAGTCCTTTAAAGCAGTCTCTTGGGCGGGCATTACTATTAATTTCTGACTTTATTAATAACTTACAAATATTCCACAATTTATTTAACACAGAATTCACAATATTTCACAAAGTATTAATCCCAGAATTCACATTATTCAATATTTTACTAATACATATTCAACACTTTTCCGGATATTCAATGTATTTCTACTACATATTTACCACAGAATTCACAATATTCCAAATATTTCACACTGTACTCATCCTCACTGTTATAAGCAAGGGGTTTTAACATTGGTTTCAGGTCTGATTTACCACTCCACGATGGAAAGGGATGCACAGGGCTGTGGAAGATGGCGTCAAGTCCAACAAGAGCACAAATGACAAAAGTGCAGATTGAGAAACGTTGTCTAGAAGCTGATTGGCAGGGTGACGGATCTGCTGGAGCTCCTGGTCATTCCTGAGGAACTCACCCCTTTGCTGCAGACAATCCCGGATCATCTAATTTGCTCAATCTAAAACACATAATTTTGGTTACACTGGAATCTGACTTTATTTCCCAATGTTTTAATGACCATTGTTACCACTAAGGGCCATGCATTCCTGGCATAGCTTTATCCAGTCACAATTCCAAACCACTCCGACTCTCAAAGTCCTTCAAGAGCTGTGTAAGTGCACAACAGCTTCAAAAGCTCTGTAAGTTTATTTCGGTTTCAATCAACCATATCTGTATTTTTCCCCAATGTCCTCAGAGAAAATTGCAGGTTGAATTACTTACAGTTTTTTCACTGAACTCATCCTTGGTCTGATCATTTTAATCTCTGTGCTTTAACAGGCAGATCTGACTTCATGTTGGATTAAACAGGAGTTTGGTCACTGCTGTGTACCTTATTTAGCCTCTGAGCATGCATTTCCATAATCCTAATTGTGCCTAAAACAAATAGCCCCATCCTTCAATCAGACATGCTGCCTCCGAGACATGAGAAGACAAATATTGCTTCTTTCTGAATTACTGCACACATAACAAAGCTACACAGCTCAGTTTGGAGCAGAATGCTAACAGTCCAAATTTGCTATACCAGCTACTAAATAACTATGTTCTTATGATGAGGGAGAAGGAGGGACATTGTACCCCCAAAGTGAGCCAGGCAAATTGGGTTCTGTATGACTTTCAGCCTCAAAAAGCTTTGACAAAATTGAAGTGTGAATTAATGACAGCAACAAGCGTGCCTGGGGTCTGACATAGCAACATAAGGTTGTAACCATGAATGAGTTTGAATCAATCACTCACACCACACACAAGCCTTCTCAATTATTTATTTATTACCATTTTCAGTAAACACCATTAAAAGTCAGCACCAGCTTTGACAGGCTATTTTCCTTGATTAAAATGAAAATAAATGATAAATTAGTTGCTAATTATATTCGAAAGCTGAGAAATATATCCATTCCATTCATATTAACAGGATTAGATGAATGGGGAGGTATGATCTATATCTTAAGACGTTTGTAGAGGCCTTTTCAGCCAAATTTTTTTTTTCTGAAATGAAGGGAATCAATGTTGAGTTTGTTGTTCTTTGCTGCAGCAGCAGCAGCTTCTACTCTAATGAAAAAGCTTTTGCACTAGAGCTTGGAACATTACAGAGAGGATTTGATTGCATTTGGCTCAAACTGAATTAGTGATGTCAGGTATTTATGATGGATATTTAGTTGGAATCTCTATTTCAGCTTCTCCCAACAGTACTGGATGGATTTCTGTTACTTTAGGGGAAAACAGTTCCAATGCCAGGGGATTTCATATCCCTTTTACTGATGCTTGGCATTGGGCACTATGACCCTAGGCTTCTCCAGAATATTCAAGCTTGGATATATATATAGTGTATGAGAAATGCTGGTAATGAAACTCTGGATTTGATTACAGCATTTTAAAGTGTATTACATTCTATTGCTTTGTTAAAGGGAATGGTGATTACACTCTAATTACTGCACTGTGTTAAGCCCAAGAAAGGAAACTAAAAGAGGGTCATGCTGACTCTAAATCTGTAAAATGTAGAATCCAGAATGTCTCAGAATCTGTGCTAAACACAGCAGACAAATTTCTGGTGGTGAGCTACTCCTACTCCAACTGAGAACCCACAGAGAGAGAGAGAGAGAGAGAAACTCACCCCTCCTACTCTCTGAAACCTGTTGAAATCACAGAGTACACAAGCTGACTGAAATCTCTCATTTCTGTCCTTCGGGGAGGTACATTTGCATATTGATATGCATTTGCATAAAGATGCCAAAGCCATCTTTCATTGGTTCAGAAGTTCATAGCATGTAAATGCACAATTGATATGATAATATATTTAAACATCTACAAGTTGTTTACCTTTTGCGAGGATTTCATATGGAGACATTTATGTATTATTTATGTTATGTTTAACTGCTGTCGCTAAAAAACATCCATGAGATGATTATATTTTTTTTTATTATTACTATTAAGAAAGTAATCTTTCTGCTGATGTGTTATTAAAAGTTATTTTTAGTTCATAATGTTGAGAACATTCATTATGTGGCTAGTTGCTAGTGTGATCCAGAGCTAATGCTAATGTACGTAGCTTAGTCTCACATTCTCTTCAGGTTTTGAAGACAAGATATTTAAAAACACGCACAATTTGTGGAAAATTGAATGTGAGGATAAACTTTAGAAACAAAACCAGGAAAAGTGACCAGTATCCAGCTCCTGAGGTCTTTTATTTTCCTGAGGAGCTGCTAGTCTCTCACGGCAGAGATTTTCTATCAAAATCTTTAAGGAAGTGGCGACATCTACTGGAAGCAGATGGAAAAGTCAAAAAGAGGTCCAACCGGCTTTAACATTTTAGGGGCATTTTAAAAAGATTTTTGAGGGCTCCAAGCAGGATTTTTGGGGTCGTTTTGAAGGATTATGAGGAGCCTAGTTGGGTGCCTAAGATACGTTTTCCAAGCAGAAATTTTGGGTGGCCCTAAGCTTTTTTTTTTTTTTTTGAGGTGAGGAGGTGAAGGTGTTGGTTGTAAAATCAGATTTTTTTTTGTGTGAGATTTTTATCAGTGGGATATTTTGAATATCGCATCTGGCAAAGTCTGACACACTTAAAACAATTAAAATAAATAACAGTAATAATAAATATGAATGTCACAGTTCAACAAATAAACAAATATAAAAACAAGCTTACACAGGAAATGCACTTTGGGTTTTGAGGACAGGAATTAAGCCTAGTCCAGGTCTCCACAGGATTTGGGATGAAGAATGTCTACAGTCTACCACTAGGCTTCATCACTGTCTAGGAAACCAGCACTTCACACAGCCATCAGTCAGTTTCTTTAATGACTGTTTTATTTTAGGCACCAGCCATTATACTGACACCTAGTGGCCTGAATGTATCAGAAAATCTTAAGCGTGTCAAATCCAATGTTGGGGACCCCATCTTTGGGAAAGTAACATCTAGATTTTTTCTACATAGCTTATAACTAATGTTATTAACACAAGTGTTTTTAACAAAACAAAAATAAATAATAATGCAATTAAACCACTGCAATGACCCTGAATGTTACTGTAGCAACAAAAAAAAATCTATGGTTAAAAAAGAAAAACAAAACGCTAAGTGCGCCCCCTTGTGGCTGTCGCGCATTAAGTGCTTTTATTTATTAGGTTGCATCGCCATGCTTATAAATGCAGATCGATTTACTAACATTTGTGAAGCCGTGATATATTTATACACACACACACACATAAACTGAATATGTAATTATAGTTCTGTGCACAAGTTTGGACGCCCAGGTTCAACTATATTCAGAAAAAATACAAAAATCAAAGGGAACAACTGGCTAATATAAATATTTGAGCAGTTAGTGTTCTCCTCCAAGCGTGCTGAGCTGTACAGTTGCCTTGTGTTTAAAGCAGTTTGAATAAAGGGTTTAGCTGCCTTTACTCATCACTGATGTCTCTGATCCTGTGGGAGTCTTTAAATTAACATTATTATATTTTTATAACAATTAATAAACAGTGATCGAGTGGGGGCCAGTGTGTGTTCTCTGCAGGTAACATGACCTTGTTTACCAAAGCAACAAAACTAGTCATGTGACCTGAGGTGCCCAAACTTCACATCAGCAGCACTCAAATCTTCCCGCTCGTTTTCCTGCAGATGTCTCAGCGATCCTCCTCTGTTACAGAATCCCGAATATGATATCAGGCTGAAACAGAGAAACACAGAAGAAAACAAAACAGAGTGTTTGGAAACATCACACCACTCCGAGCACTAGCTATTAATATGAGAAGAACACTGCAGCATTTATCAAACTGTCTGACACTTTTATATACTAGGTTTATATAATTATACGTTACAGTTCATTACTGCTGCAATAATAATAACTCATTCCTTCATTCATTCATTGTCTGTAACCATTATCCAGTTCAGGGTCGCGGTGGGTCTGGAGGCTACCTGGAATCATTGGGCGCAAGGCAGGAATACACCCTGGAGGGGGTGCCAGTCCTTCACAGGGCGACACACAATCACACTTATGGACACTTTTGAGTCGCCAATCCACCTACCAACGTGTGTTTTTTTTTTGTGGACTGTGGGAGGAAACCCACGCAGACACAGGGAGAACACACCACACTCCTCACAGACAGTGACCCGGAGGAAACCCACGCAGACACAGGGAGAACACACCACACTCCTGGAGCAGGCCTCGAACCCACAACCTCCTGGATGATTGCGACACTATCTGCTGCACCACCGTGCCAGCCCACTTTTTTATTTTATTAATGAATAAATACAAATATTTGGTGGTTCTAGTGTGTTTTTGTGTCTGGTGTGTGGCACTTAGGCCTGTCACAATTATCACATTATTGATTAATCATACAATACATGGACATTTCCTCAATATCACCCATTGTGTTTATGTGTGTATTTGTTTACATACAAATGAATATTACCAATATTCTAGCCACTCTACTTACTACAATGTACAGCCACCACGTTGTCAGACACCGCTACAAAATGGCATAACTCTAAAACAGTGCGCTAATTAGTGTATAAGGCACTGTTCTGGACACAGCACATGAATGTTATTAAGCTTACTAAAGCTACTCTGCACTTGCTTTCTGATCAACTGCCACCAGAGTCGCATTTACTGCTGCTCAGCTTACAATATCGAATATCAGGAGTAAACCCATGTCTTTAGTGAACCTTACAGTGTAACATTACAATATCTCCTTCGCATCATTCATCTCCAGTGAAGTAACCGATGCGCTACCTTTTGAATGAACTGCTGGCCCAGGTACTGAGCGGCCGACTTGGGCAGTTTCTCCTGTTCCCCGGCTTTACAGCGCAAATAGCCGTAGAGATTAGCAGCCTGCAGAGAAATTCCCACCACAACCAGAGCCTAACAGAAGGAATTCAGAGAATAGCGACAGGCATCATTTCCTTTGTATAGAACCTGTAAAACCTGTCAAGTACACAGCAAATTCTCCAGTGATAAATCAACACTATTAGTGTTACATTATGCACTGTTAGTGTACTAATTTAACACTCTCAGTGTTAACACTAATAGTGTTGATTTAACAGTGGAGATTACTGGAGTCACCTGAGACCGATCATTAAAGATCTGCTCCACTCTGCTACCGACTCCTCAGGTCTGAGCCGAGCGCAGCCCTGGCACTGGGACAGCGGGTCAAACCTCTCCAGACTGGGGCTATTATTACAGGAGGGAGATCTAATATTCAAATTAGTAATCACTTTTATTTTTAGCACATGGTTCATGGGCTTGGTACGTGTTTCTAAAATGTCGTCCAACTACATTTATCATATAAAAGTCCCCTGGTATATTCCCCGCCAGATTGTTATTAGTAAATACTGATATCCGAAACTGATATGAAAGTGTCACTTTACTAAACTCTTGACTCTTCCTTGTGGAATGTAGCCAACAATACTCTGAAATGATCTGGAAATAGAGACATTTTATTCCTGCAAAATTATTTCTTATTGCCAAGGTTTTTTTTTCCTCATCGTTTTTAAATAGGTTTGTTTTTCAACATATTACTGAAATATCGACATTATTAAAGAAACACTCCTTACATTAAATGTTACCGTCGTGAATTGTTTATTCTCACAACATTGCCAGGTTTTTTATTGATTTTAGACTTTTTTCAGAAATAATTCAAACTTTAACTTCAACATATAGACTTCAGACCCCGAATACTGTAATATTTCAGTAATTTAACACTGTGCACACTTTTCAGTTCCTTCTTTAATGGTTTACTTTTGCAAACAGTGAATTTTAAAATGCAGGGCTAACATTTAAAAATGATTTGTTATTCATTCCTGTTAATAAGTTTCACCATCTGGTTTGTGTTTGTGTGAATGTGTGTGTGTGTGTGTGTGTGTGTGTGTGTGTGAGAACAGTGAGTGCCTAACCAGCCATTTGATCTCGAAGGAGAAGAGTGTTGTAAAGAAGAAAGCTGTCCAAACGAGTGGACAGATGATCAAACCCAACCAGAAAATCTGTGCCTCTGCTTCTGTCCCACTGCTGTCACCACTCTGGAAGAGATAGACAGCCACACACACACACACACACACACACACAAAGAATATAAAACAATACTGACACTCAACGTCTAGCCTAAATGACCACACCTAGAATCACTGGGCACAAGGCAGGAACACACCCTGGACGGGACGCCGGTCCATTATAAAGCCAAACACACCCACACACACAGACACACCCAGTCATTCACAGCTATGGACGCTGGGTCATACACTGTGTGAGGGAAATGGAGCACCTGGAGGAAACCAAACACTGGAGCTGTGTGACCGTGGCACCACCTGCCGGGCCCTCGTCCCCCTCCACAACATCCTTAACATTCTTAAATGAATCATTCCATTTAAACATATGAAAAACAAACCAGACAGAGGCCATGATTCATCTCATCCCAACACCACCACTGTATACACAGTCTGTCCTTCTGAAGACAACATGTCATGGTTTATGAAATCATCAGCCATATCATGATTCATTTCCTACTTCCATTTTTTTTTAAGTAAGACTAAACCTTAAAGATGAAACTTTGTAAGTGTTTTATAAATCCCTTGCCATATGTATGTGATATATATATATATATATATATATATATTGTCTTATCCAGTTCAGGGTCGCGGTGGGTCCAGAGCCTACCTGGAATCATTGGGCGCAAGGCGGGAACACACCCTGGAGGGGGCGCCAGTCCTTCACAGGGCGACTCACACATTTACTCACACATACGGACAGTTTTTTGACAGTTTTTTGAGTCACCAATCCACCTACTACCGTGTGATTTTCTACTGTGGGAGGAAACCGGAGCACCCGGAGGAAACCCATGCAGACACAGGGAAACGTATGCTATCTTTTTTTTATTATACTTTTTCAGACTAGCAGTGAAACTGAGGGCTTTAAAAACCTAAATAGCACTGCTGTGTCTGATCCACTCGTACCAGGTGTTCCTAATCCAGTGATCGTTCGGTGTGTTAATTAAACTTTTGGGATCATTGTGTCTGAGAATGTTTTAGAAACGTAATTTGGGGTAAAATAAAGACATTTAGTGTATATTTCAGTGGCATTATATCGTAATATACGAGTAGAATACTGTCACATTCAGATGCACAGTGACATAGAGGCAGTGTTATCTGATGAATATGTGAAAAGAGTAAAAAGTTGCCTTTTTAGCCTCAAACACCCATTGGCTCCGCCCATCTTCATCAATCTGATTCCACCAGCGCAGACCAACCAGCAGACGGCCAGTTACGTTCTGGGAACCAATCAGAACAATGAGGCAGGTTAGAGGAAAATACTGAATACTGCTCAGAAAAAAGGTCTACGGTGGCCCTGACAGTAAAATAAAAAAAAAAACAACTTTTAGAAAGCAAACAAAAAGATATAGGGAATACAGCAAAATAACAGCATGTTTACTGTGCTTTGTGTGTGTGTTCTCTTTTGAATTTGTTGTGTTCTCGTATCTTGCTTGATTCCCAAAATCATGTTGTGTTTCGACTCTCTGGGCCACTGTAATGTTGCACAACCCATCCGTTAAATATCGCAATGGAATGACAGCAAAATGTTAATTTTGTTTAGATTAGAATTAGGGTTACACAACATATAATTTCAGTGTCATCACCTCAGTGTGTGCATTGCACAATAGCTACATAACAGAAGGTGCATGTGGGAATTCACAACACCTTCTGTGAAAAGGGCAGGCTTTTGAAATTATTGAGAAATGAAAAAGAAAAATACGGAGCGGAGAAAATGCCACTTCTGATGTTTAAACAGTTCTAAAACACTACACTGCCAAATGTCTAAGACCACTTGCTTTTTGATTGACAACAATGGTATAAAGCATAACTTCCTTTTTTTTCTGTGACATATTAGAGGCAGATTACATCTACCCAATATCATTTGTATATACAGAGCAGGTATGGTTTGGGTGCAGGATCATTCTCTTGGTGGTGGTGGTGTGTTAGAAGTGTACTGCCCAATGAATGCTGTTGGCCCAATGTTTTTTGACTGGTGGACTCTTCTCAGTCCAGCAGTGACACTGAGGGTGTAAAACCTCCAGCAGCCAATGCTGTGTCTGATCCACTTATGAAGAGAAATGAGTGTAGATACATGGTAGGTGTTCCTAATCTAGTTATTGTTCACTGTAGAAATGCATTTGAAATTTGTGAATATAACAAGCCTAGTTTGGCTGGACCTATTAGCCATATAGCCATTGTCGTAGAGGTGTTTCTGGCATTTCAAAATGTTCCTGTTTCCTATTATTTAGACAAGGTTCACACTGAAAAACCACCTCTTCCTTGGTTCCAGTGGGGAATTCATTTTTCTGGTTCGCGACCAGGTCTATGTCATTGGACAGAGCTCTTTCTGTGAAATATGGCTGAACTCACAGCTCCTACTTGTGTATAACATTAGTCAGTCCGTACGGGAAAATGCTCTTCTAGGAACTTTGCAAAGACTTTCCTTTTTTTGTGTGTGGATTCTGCCGAGATGTTATTTGGAAATGCACTATTATTACCGCAATGTCAAGCATGTTACAATGACAGACTCATTTATTTCTCATTGCACTACTGTTGAACTCAAGGCCCACAAGACCTCCTTTGTCCTTTGTTGTTTATTTATTTTTTTTTACCTTCACTGACCAGAAGTCACATGAGAGCAGAGCGATGACCAGGAGAAAGCAGAGGATGAAACTCCTGCTGAACCAGTCGCAGAACAGATATGCAACAATGGCGCCCACACGGAAAAACAGGTGGAAGAATGTTGCCAGTGGATGTCTGAAATTTGAGCAACACAATGAGAGCACTCTTCAATTAATGTGACACAAACGGATCCTTGAGACAATGACCTGAGGGCATCTTGTTTTCCATAATAAACCAGAAAAGAGTTTAAAAAAAAAGGTTCTAACAAAGTTAACTAAGTGTGGGAATATCAATGTTTTTCCTCATGCCTATCTCATAGATGTAGCTCTAGCTGTTACCTGGAGACTAAAGTCCTAGAAGTACCAGTGCAGTACCTTCTTTTGAGACAGTGATCATCAGTATTTTTATAGCATTATGATGTAATAGTGACTTAAACAAAACTACACTGCTCTATTGTTCAAAGCACTTCCTCCTACCATTGTCTCCTGAGTCACATAATGTTACACCTCTGGAGACAGTCCTGGGAGAATCTGCTTTAAATGTGGGCGAGGATTGGCACTTTTCCACTGTATGGTACCTACTCTACTCCACTAGGCTCTACTTGATTTAACTGTAACTGCGTACTTGTTTAGTCTACGCTCAATTGTGGTCCCAAGTTTGCCGAGTAGGGACTAAACCATGACGTGTAAACCTTGCAGAGCACTGATTGGCCACAGAGACTTGTCAGTCATGACTTTTTATTTTGTACTATTTATTAGACTTCATAGTCTAATAGTTCAAAGACTGGTGGAGATGACAAGCCGAGGGATACATGGGAGCGCAAGAAATCAAGACATAAAAAAGAAAAGACAATATTGTCTGTGGTCCTTTTAAGAGGTTCAACCAATAATTGGATCAGTGGCTAATGAAAGACTCCAGCAAGACCTGGACAGTGCAACAAAGGATGAAAAATACTCTACTGGTGTGTTTGAACTGATTTGTGGAGTTGTGTTCAGTCCCAAAAAACAATCTAACCAGGCACCTAGCAATCAGAGCTGACCAGTATCATATACAGTTGGGCGGAGTAGGTATCCATGCAGTAGAAAAGGGAAACTCTTGTCAGATCATCACGTGGCACCCATACTGTAGCTGGCAAAGATGTTCAACCAGGCGTGCGAAGTCTTAGCTTCATAGGAAGGTGCTGACAAATGGGAATGCACATAAATACAGTGTGGACTGCAGAGGTGTAAAGCTGTGCTGCAGTAGGACTTGTTCTCTGGAATGATTAAGATATTTCCAATATCACAGGGATTAGCTGGAGTGCTGTTTTGAGTTCAAAACTAATCTTCCAACATCTAACTTCAGCTTAGGTTTTTGTGGCTGAATGCCACCCCAAAGCCTTCCGAGAAGATGAGTTCAATAAGGATAGAACAAACACCGCTTATTTCAGAAGATGTCGTGTTATTTATTTACCCAAGCATTTCCAGTTATTGTCTATGGAGGGAGAGTCTTATTTTCACTACAAGACACTGCCTTCAAAATTTACTTGAAGTAAAATAAATGTACAATTTCCTGTTATTATTAATCATTTCTGATTACCCTTCCAACATAATGACGTGTACTGGCTACACACTCCAGATACACTGGAACGCTACAAGAATTTCACGTTCCTCTCTCAATTTCCTTATCAGCAGTAAGAAGGCTGGAATGTAGTGTGGTGATGGATTGTGAAAGCACTAAGAAGAGTAGAGAAACGGATTAAAAGCTGTGGGTTCCTTTATTTCCTTGCTGGCAAGGATCCAGTCTGGTTTAACATACACAATACCTAAGATAGTTAAGAATACATTGATGGCATATCTTTGAAGTGATCTACAGATGCTGATATGTAATTTAGTCTAGTAAAGTGCCAGAAAACTAAATGGTTTTTCAATATGAATTGATTTACAGCATAAACACAATGATAAAGGAATGAGAGATTTTTGGACATAGCCTTAAATCGTAATTAAAAGTTACATTAAAAGTTAATAAAACATATATACAGTGGTTTCTCCATGTACAGTAGAAAATGCCACTTTAAATGACTACTGCGGTTTTAGAAGTAATCAACCCTCTGAATAGAAGTCTTCATAACAACACACAGTTAGAAATTGGGTGTTGTTTCAAGCGCACCAGACACAGCTAATCAAGGGCTTGAGATAAAGCCCTTGCTTGCGGTTTGTTGACTGTCACATTTGATTCCATGTTAGAAATTAAGAGAGTTGTCCAAAAAATGTAAGCGATCACTGACTTGCACAAACACTGAAAGAGTTCCAAAATAAGCAAAGGCACTGAATGTTCCTAGAAATTAAGAGAGTTGTCCAAAAAATGTAAGCGATCACTGACTTGCACAAACACTGAAAGAGTTCCAAAATAAGCAAAGGCACTGAATGTTCCTAGAAATTAAGGTGGAAGTTAGTTAAGTTCAAAGTTAAAGGAACACTGGCTACACTACCTGGACACGGCAGAAAGAGGAAGCTATCACCGGCTGCCACTAGATTCCTGAGGAAGCAAAACCAATGAGT
Source organism: Hoplias malabaricus (assembly GCF_029633855.1). Lineage (NCBI taxonomy): Eukaryota > Metazoa > Chordata > Actinopteri > Characiformes > Erythrinidae > Hoplias > Hoplias malabaricus. The sequence continues at coordinate 77,708,836 of NC_089801.1, forward strand.
GACTGAAAAAGTAGGTTGCTTACTAAACGCTGAAGGCCTCCGTGCCCAAATTCAATATGTACACCTCAACTGACCCAGAAACACAAGAAATGTCAGCTCCAACTTGTTCAAAGGCCACAAACGTTTTCCGGTTTTGTGAAGCAGTGGACACAAAACTAGAACTTTTCTGGCCTTTGGAGCCATAGCACGTCTCTAGGAGGAAGAATGAATCATACGCTGAAAAGAACATCCTCCCTACAGTGAAGCATGGCAATGTTACTCTGATGTTTGAGGTTGCTTAGCTTCCTCTGGCACAGGAAACCTGCAGCATGTGGAGGGTCAGATGAATTCAAGCACATCACAGGAAATCCTAAAAGAAATAGCCATGGCTTCTGTGAGGAAGCTTGGGCAACTGGACCATAAAACAAGACAATGATCCCCAAAATACCTGAAAAGCCACCAAGGCTCGACTGCAGAAAAAGTCCTGGAACTAGTCACTTGAACCACATAGAAAATCTATGGTGGGATTTTAATCAAGAATATCGATGAACTGGAGAAATTTTGTTCAAATAGAATGTTGAAGCGTTTTGGTCATTGATAAGGTGTTGATCTATGAGTATTACGGCAATTAATATGCAAATGTTTGGGTGTAAATAATAAAAATATATATATAAATAGAATTCAAACAGATTTCATTTTAAAAATTTTGGAGTAACTCCCATTTTAGTATCATTTATTATATTTTAAAAAATCCTGTCTAAACTCTGCACATGGCTTTTATGGGATTATAATATAAAAAAAATATATAGCAGATACTCAACCGTATTGTTGTCGTCCGTCCTGCTCTGTCCTCAGTGACGAAATCTAGAGACACGTCCACGATTTCACCAGAGAGAGACTGTCCCCACAGAGAAACATACACAACAAGCACATGAAATAACAGACACCAAAAAGCCAAACAAATATATATATATATATAAACTGTGGCGGGACACTGCAGCTTCCTAAGAGTTTATCTTTACATTTACCTCAGTCATCCTCTACATACACCGCGCTTAGGACTGTTAGGTTAATATTTGTTTCAAAAATAGAGTATTAAACATTAATAATAGTTCAAGTGTTTATGAAGCAGGTCCGTTTGGCGTATCGCTAGCTGGTGCAGAGACTCGATTATTTGAACCGGTTCATTGAACCTAGGAGTCGACTCCTGGTGATATGCTTTTTTTTTACGTTTTATTTTATTTTTAATTCGGCATAAATATTGAGCATATCTAGTGACGTTATTCGGGGGAACATTCAGACCCCGACTCTCACTGTCACGTGCACCGGCTTCTTATTTTTACGTAATTTTACGTTGGGCTCCACTGTTTTTTTGAGAAGGGAGATTTTGTTCCGAGAGCTGATTCTGCTGGTCTTTTACTTGTTGCTCTTGGATAATCTGCCTGGCGATTGACATATTTAGAGGTTTGTAAATGTGTGAATTTTGTAAGCAAATGAAACTGCCACTGAATGAAGAGTCGTTTGGGAATCGAAAGAGTCGATTCATAATTGTGTGCTGAGAGATTCAAGTGACTCATCGCATGGAGCCGGATTGCCCTTGTGTTTGTGTTTTTTTTTTCCTCCCACCAGTTTTTCGACAGTCTCAGAAACTGCGCTATTTCTACATTAGTATACGAGTAAATCTGATCCTCCTCAGCGCGGTCTTAGAAAGCAGGAAAATATTAGCCAGACCTCGCCTTAGACAGAGGATGTGCTACTAACCGAGTAAATGATTTCAAAGAGCGTGGTGTCTTGTCTGAAAGCAGGTAGGAAAACTGCAACATTAGCTCAACTCTAAGACGAGGGATGCCATTGCTTTTAAGGATACATGATTCGTAATTTGAAATGTCAGTGAGACTGCCTGAAATCTGATTGGCTACCTGACGACAGTGGGCGGGATTTGAGCGTGCGACCGTTAACGTGAGATGGCACTAAAAAAAAAACATTTCAATGAAAGTAGAGTTTACAACGGGAAAAAAACGTAAATCACACTTCTGTTGTTTCTCAGCTGTTAGTGTCATATTCAAGCAGCAATTCTCCAAAACATTTCACTAAACAACAGACTAAAAACATCAGCCTGTCAGTGTTTTTAGTCACTGGAACCTGAACAGACACTATAGTGTTGCCAAAAATATGCATTCATGCTGTAACGTCGTACAAATGTTTTTCAACGATACTTTAATTCCACTAAACAAGGAACGTCTCTGGACGTTCAAAATATGTCTAAAAGTAGTCTGTCCGTCAAGGACATGGATTTTGAACGATGTACGTTCAAAATCCATCTTAATAAGTGGTGATCAATCGATAACGTCAGTGGACGTCCAAAACGCATTTCATAAAAGTAATTTATTTCGGGACCAATTAATAACGTCAATGGACGTCCAAAATACGTCTAATAGTCGTCTTTTAAATGTCTGTGTTTGGACGTCTTTTCAACTTTCGTTTTCAACCTTAAGAGAACGTTGATTAGACGGCCGTCATTACGTTATTTCAACGTTGAATCAACGGCTGATTGTTTACGGGGATTATTTGTTTGTTTCATTTTTATCTTTTTTATTATTATTGTTGTTATTATGAATTTGTATTGTTTAATGTTGATTTTGTTCACCCATCTACTCTGGTGCCAGCTCTGGGGGAGAAATTGGCATGAATGTATTGCTTAATTTTTCGATACAATTCATGAAAATGTTACAAAAACATTAAAAATGTCATTAAAAAATCTGACACCTGGACCAATATCCTGAAAACTAGTCAGTGTGAACACCAGATGGGTGGGAACCACAGTTTAGAGTAGTTTGGTTAACAATGGTGGAGGTTGGTGGTGGTTGTTTATAAAATTATAAACAGTGCACCATTTCACATGAAGTAATTATAAATGACTTGTTTATACTTCAGCAGGTGATCTGTGTGAATGGATCTACCGCTTGACAAAACTGTCCAGGCCAGTTTAGAGACAGGTTTTATAAAGACTAATGATGCATTTCCACTGCATGGTACCTGCTCTACTCGACTCTGCTTGCTTTTATTTGCTGTTTGGTCTCTTTGGGTTGGTTTTGAACTGCAATGGTGCTCCCCCACCAGATATGTAGCTGGTGAAGTCACAAAATAGCACCTCTAACTGGAACCATGTTGTTTGTAAACCACACTAACGGCAGCAGTACCATTAAGCGTTGTTTGCTTATTGTGTATTGTTAATGCTCCATGCCCCATTTCAGACATGTTTCCCTTCTTTGTTTGAACTTCTTCAAAAGACCACTGTGTAACTTTATGAGCTGCCTTTTGTGAATAAGTTCAATAAGTTTGATCTCTGTAGTGTCTCTGGAGAGTTTACAGATGATGTGTTTGGGCTGGATCTCTGCTTTATTTTATGACTCACAAGTCTCAGGCCAGTCAGTGCTCTGCAAGGTTTCCAAGTCTTGTTTAGTCCTGAATTCACCTAATGGAAAAGCAAACGGAGTAGAGAAGATTTGAGTAGAGTAGATACCATACAGTGGAAAAGTACAATAAGCAACCTGGGCTGCATCAAGTTAAATACAATTTCCTGTCCATTTAGCTTTCCTTGATATTTATCTCTAGCCAGATGCCTCTATAATAATGTGAAGCACAGACTGGCATATGTGTCTACTAGATCAGACACGATCCATGAACACAGACAGGAAAGGAAATTTCATCCATTTAATTGAACATGGTTTTAAGTGCTTCCTATTGTTTCTTTGATTTAGTGCAGCCCTGCATAGAGCATTGTGGTTCATTTTCAGGCACAGAACGGCCAGAAATTTTAGCCACCCTTTTTTCTCATTTGAGCTGCACCCACTGCTGACAGAATAATATGAATATAATTAATAATTTATACCGAACAATGATTCAGTGTTTCCACTAAATATGTTTTGCAGCAACAGTGTACTTCTGCAGAACACTTTTAATTTGAAAAATAGAGAGGCAAGAGAAAGGTGGATTAAATTAGTTAACGTTAACTTACACAGATTTTACAGTTGTAAAGAACATTTGCAAAGTATCGTAAACTAGTCCCATGGCCTGCATGGCGTCCAAAAATGAGTTTCAAACTAACGCCAGCACTACACAAGTGCTCTTCAATTCCTCTGTGGCACAACGCCCCCATAGCATTTTGACTGTAGACATCTGCATCACATGACTGGGAACTTACACAGTGAAAGGCAGCCAGTTTTGTTTTTTGTTTTTTAAAACAAACAAATGCTAACATCATGTTCCATCAGCTAAGTTTGCTGTCTTAGCCCTGTACAGCTCATATCTCTCAGTTACAAAACAGTTGGTGAAGGATATAAAGCAAATGAAGTAAACTGATATCAAGTGTGAAAGGTGATGCTGAATTTTTTATTTAATTTATTTCTTTAAGAAAAAAAAGGTGGAAAGAGAACAATAATCACAGGACAGCTACCACTAATCAAGAACGTAATATTGTACATTCCTTATATTTTATGACACAACATATCATCACAACATGAGACTAGGCCTGTTCTGGCTCTTCCAATATCGAAGGATAATTCTTGCTGCAGTAAAAAGCCTACGAATGCCGTTCATAATGGCCTAGAGATACCATCCATCCATTATCTGTAACCGCTTATCCAATTTAGGGTCGCGGGGGGTCCAGAGCCTACCTGGAATCATCGGGCGCAAGGCGGGAATACACCCTGGAGGGGACGCCTAGAGATACTTACAGTTTCAATCTGTAAGTAAGAGGAAGGTACCTATGTAGAAGTGTTCCGTAAAGACGTCTACTGTTATGGTTTACCTATCTTGCACAAGCATGCCGGTCTACCATGTGGAAACAGCTGTGTTATACACTACATTGTACACTATAATATTACAACAGTAACTTACTAGATACCATGAACTTCAAGTCTCCAGTATACACCCAGAGAACTAAATTCAGTAGAAAACTGACACAACAACACTAAATGAGCCCCCCTCCCCCTTGCTGAAGTGGATGTTCATATCACCCACTGTCTGGACTGGGTTGGCTTACAGTGCTCAGTTTTGTGTAAACAGGATCTTGATACATAAGCTGAACTGTTATGGCCCTTTCACTTTCTATCTAAAAACACCTAACACCATTTGGGAATTGTGCCCAGAATTTCAAGAGTCTGTTTCAGGAGATTAACGTCTGTATTTTCAGACCCTGCAGACGAAGCCTTTGGAAATTCAGTGCAATGATTTTGAAAGGACAGTCATCTTCTTTGTCATTGTTGAGGTTGTTTCTATTTGCTTTGAGCTTAGATTGTTAATATTTATATACCACAAATGTAAATCCGTTGGCTGGTCTGTCTGTGTAGAAGACACACAGTTGACTGGAGTAACTAACTGTCTGTGTATAACGTGTAATGTAGTTCATTTCACAGAATTGTCCTTTTGCCTGGACATGACATAAGGTCCTCTGACCAGAACCATTTGCGATGAATCATAATTCCACTTTTCACTCCACTATCCGCTGCAGTTCAGATACGAATGGCTTCCCCTTTCACATCTTGGTTCCTCTCAGCGTTTCTTCCTCAGGCTCTTAGGAAGTTTTGTCCTTCCCCAGACTTGCTCATTATTAACTAGGATTTCTCTGAAGTCCTTTTCAATCAGGTGAGTAAAACAAAAAGTACAATATGAATCCCACTGCATATTTGTTCATTATATGGAAATAACAAATGAATCATGGGATTTTATGTTCCCAAAACATGGTAAAGTCAGTTTCTGATCTGTTAGAGCTGCCACTATCAACTGCAATTTTAATCACTTTCCATCAGCTGCAATGTTAGTACAGTTTTAAAGTTAAAAGTCTCATATAACTTCAACCAAAGTTAAGAGCAGTCTCCCAGACGCAGCTCCACAGGAATAAGGATATTGCTCATGACTGCTCCATAGGTTGGTAATATACACTTATTTTTGATGATATTTTTGATGATTTCAAGTGGAAATGTCTCCAAATCCGGGCGATGGCAATCTGTATTGCCATGTGTTTACAAGTGGGTATCTGTGCTAATTCACTTAATAAAAATGTATAAACTTCATCCACGTACAAACAAAAGTCGTTTTCTCCCCTAAACCACATTATTTCACTTTAAAAACACTTAGCTTCTGAATGTAAACAACCAGAGAGAAATGTGATTGCCCAAAATAATTACTATCTCAATCTCATATGAATTTATAGAAGGAAAACAGTAAAACGATACTATAGTGTTCAGTGTTCCTTTAGGTCTGTTATTTTTTAAACATTATTTAAATGAGGAAACAAAGTGCTGCTAATTTTTGTTATTCAACTTAAAATGTGGTGAAATATTTGTGTGTAAAACTACTTTTTAACATTTTAACAGAACTGCGTTAATACCGATGACCTACAATAATTGTGATATAAAATGTTCATATTGTTTCATGTCTAGTCACATTACTGCTGAACACTAGATCAGTGGAAACACAACTATGGGTCTGACGGATGCCAAGGCAGTGCATCCAGTTCACTGGTTTCCATTCAGGTTTGGGAAAGTATTTTCCAGTGTGGCATTGCCTCGTCCACAAAATGGGGCCTATGCAGATATGGTTTGCCACGTCTGGTTAATGGTCTGGCCAGAACTCTCAACCCAAATTCCCATCCAACAGAGCAAGGTCAGTCTGCATTTCTCTTGTAACTGAACTTGACTTATTATTGCTCCAAGATGTTCTGGAAACCACAAAAACTGCAGGTTTTCATTACAGCAAACTGGGTGTACAATTCCATATGAAGCTCCATGTGGAAATGGATTGGGGAGGATTCTCATACACTTTCACTTTCTATCCCTACTTACCTTGCACACATTTTGGTGGTGTGCCAGTAGCCACATTTTCAAGCATTATTGTATCGTCTGGATCTACATTTAAAATCTATGTACTTAATCTCATATCGATTTAATCTAAGGAAGGCAATTCTTTTGAAATTAATTTTTTTTTTCCTATTTGCAGTGTCTTGTTTCTATGCCTTGTGCTTAGTTTCTTTTAACTTTGGCTTTAGGGGGTTGCCTGAAGGACCTGTGTGTCAACGGGCGTGATGGGAAAGCCGTTTTAGCTGGATTACTTTAGGTCTAGCCAGTTAGAACCCATAGCCATGAAAAACAATACACAAGACCCTTAGAACCTCCATGTATTTTTCATCTGTGCAGAACAATCAGTCATAGTTGCAGACATTTGTTGGTGAGTTTCAAGCTTGAGAGCTGTGTTTATAGTAGATAGCTTATCTCCCTTATCAGGCCATGGTTGCTATCCAGTGTTGAGGCCCTGAGTTTATTTTAGAGCAGCAGCGTACGGCAATAATTAAACACAAAAATACAATAGTTTGGCTTTAGGCCACAGTTGTAACCCTGGCACATTTAAAATGCATGCAGTTTTATATAACATCATGTTTGTGTGTGTGTGTGTGTGTGTGTGTGTGTCAGCGTCACTGACCCTAGAGTAGTTATACAAGTACACACTGATACGTCCACCTGTTAGTCCACCTGTTTCTCTGCATACTTTGTAATTCAATGTCACCCTATTCTTCAGTGGTCAGAACACTTCACAGAGCAGGTATGATTTGGGTTGTGATTCATTCTCAGAGCTGGTGGTGTGTTTGTGTGTTGTGCTGGTAGGAGCAGTTGGAGTTTTGAAACACTGTCCACTCTGTTAGACATGCCTGCATTGTAGGTCCACCTTGTAGATGTAAACTCAGTAGATCATCTGTTGCTGCACAGTTGGTAGTGGATGTCTTTTTAAATAAATAATCAGTTGATACAGTGACACTGAAGGCTTTAAAACATCTAACAGCACTGCTGTGTACCATCCAATTGTACCAGCACAGCACCACCTCGACTACATCAGTATCACTGCAGCACTGAGAATGACCCACCACCCATATCATACCTGCTCTGTGGGGGTCCTCTGGAGGTCCTGACTGTTGTAGAGAAACAGATGGACAGCAGTCTGTAACTGCAGAACTACAAAGCACTGCTGTATGGTCTGTGGAGCTGATAAAATTGACAAGATGTGTGAAAACAAAGTAGAAATTCGTAAATGAAAGTATACGTACTCTTTCAGTGTGATTCATGTGTGATTTAAAGTAGAGATATAAAACCACAAATATGCTCGAGTGACAGATAAGACGTATCGGCATCAAATATTCACGTATACTAAAGTGAAAGTATGAGTACTGTTCAGACAGCATGTGTATTCTCTCTGTAAATACAATTGTTTACTTGGGTTATGTAAGGACATGAGAAAAGTACAAGCACACCCTCACAAAATATAAAAATAATAATAATAAATGTGAGTAGAGGTGTTAAAATAGGCACTCAACATGCTGTACTGAGTAAGTTGTATTGTGAACTTCTTAGAACACACAGCATCTATCAGCACAGGTGCTGTTACCGCCCTCTTCATCTATTTTTGGTTCACTGTGGTCTGAAATATGAAGCGAAAGCTCTAAAGTCATAGCTGTGGCCCGATTTGAAGAGGTACAGCAACCAGAGACATGTAACTGAGCTACTAATAAAATTAGAAATAGTGCTATGAAGCACAAGCTAGCTCACATGCCATTATCCCTTTGCAGCTAATTTGTTGGTGGTGTGTCAGTGAGAGAACTCTTTCCTATATTATGGAGGATTATTAAGCGAGGACAGTAATCCTGAGGGCTTTACTGTGATATAGACACAAAAAAACATCTGTAGTGTTAGCCTTTTTTAAAAAGCCATTTGCAGGAGCACAGGTAATGAATGTAGCATGTACAGTGAAAACAAGCTAATCACAGACGTCCTCCTGATTTAGTGAGAGGAGTACAAATGAATGTGTTCAGAAAATACTAATCAATAAGGACTTTTAGCTGAAAATGGTGTGCTTGCAGACCTCTGTTTTCCCCACTGAGCCCACAAATAGAAAATAGCACACGGAATGAAAACAGCGATAGCATTAGCATAGCTTAATTAATCTAACTTGCAAAAGCTTAAATTAGATTTAGATTTTTTTTTCTATGCTGAATTTAATTAAACTGACAACAGATATTTTCAGATTAGCCTTCAGCACTTTATATCGGTGCTTGGAAACTGTGTTTTTGTGGGAAGAATCGATTCCACTTTCCTGGAGGCGAAAGTGCCTTTCTAAATTGATCAAAACAATTCCTGTTTATGAGTCAATCGCAAAGTAATGGTTCTGGACTGAATCGAACATAGAAAAATAAAGAAAACATCAAGCAAATGAGGACATGCTACATCACTGTTTTTGTTCATTTCTAATATATCCTGGTTATTGGAAACTAAACTAGTGTATGGTCTGTCTGTGCTTAATATAGTCATTTGTGAAGTAAATCTTCCAAAAGCATTTCTTATTAAATATACAGTCTTTATTTTAACCATGACTTCAAACATCAAGTGTAAAAACATAATATTCATGTTGTTATTGAGGTATATGACATACATACTGAGGTATGTATTTTCTTCCATAGCGTACAGCTCTAATAGAAAGATCATTTTTGTAATGATAGTAATTTGACAATTTCATAATAGAAACATGAATATACAGGAACCTGATGTGTGGTAAAAGAAAACATGAAATTGAGAGTGGGACCCCTTTCTAGGCTTTAAGGTTTGTAATGAGTACAAATATTTAAAAATTCATATTTATAAATAACAATATATATATATATATATATATATATATATATATATATATATATATATAATCTAATGAAAAAGTTTTATTTAAAAAATGCTAGAGTAAAATACAAAACAAAAAAAATGGTCTGGGCTAATCCTGTTGTTAACATTTTCAGCCATTTAAATATAAAAAATAATTTTATGTGAATAAAAAAAGATTATGAAAAAAAGAACATGGTGCACCCCACACCACACTTTCGACAGAAAGGCTTTTGGCTCCTGTCCCCATTCCTAACTGACGGATGATCTTCAAAAGGGGTCCACGGCTGTGTTCAAAATACCACAAGGCACAAACACACAGCCTCTTTTTTTTCTCCCATTTGAGTAAGGATTCTTTCTACATTTCCCACTAGATGGGGCTGCTCCCTTGCCTTAAAAAGAAGTAGGAACCTCAGCCTCAGAGCCCCCAATCATGATTTCCTCTGTAAAGATGTGGAAAATTTCATTAAAACCCATTCAAAGAAAAAGCAGCTGATACTTGTGGCTTTTGGTTTCCTGCTATTCCTAGGATTTAAAGGAACCAGCGAGAAGGACCGGTCAACATACCAGGATGTAAGATACGTCAGATATTCTGCAGAAATGTTGCTTTCTGTTTCTGTTTCTCCTAAATGCTCCAGTGATCAGATGATTTATGGCGTGAGAAAGGGGGTGAGAAGAGATTCGGGGAAGATAAGCTTCGAAAGTTTCGGTAGGTGTTTAATTATAACATTAGCATACAATAAAAAAAATACAGACAAGGCCTATTGAACACACAGGAGGGGATATCAGTTATTGTTACATTAATAAATAAAAAGTAAACGTGTTTTACCATAGACCATAATTAATGCATTTTGGAGAATGACTTGCTACTCTGGTCTCTAATAATCAGAACTATGAAGTGGTTAGCTTCAGTTGATTAAGTGGCATGAACCCAAGGTTGGTGTGTTTTATAAATTACGTGTACCACAATCTTGAAATCTCCACTGTCATGTACTGCTGCTGGGTACAGCACAGGATTCGATAACAAAGAACACAACACCAACAAACTGTTTCACATTTCCTATGTGTTTTTTTTTTCCACATGAGGTGTTGTCTGAAATGAAACACACAAGATGTCTGCACAGCAGGCGGATGAAATTAGGACAGAATCCCATAGTAGTGCACTTGATTGTAACAGTACTGACGAAATCCTTGAAAATACAATCACAGAGCTGTCACAGCAGGCAGACTGTACGAATAGCTGCTTTAAAACGTCTCTGGACAACCCCCGACGCACATGGAGAAGGCCCGCTTCCTTCATATCGTGAAAGGATACGAGTTCAGAAAGTTCTTGACGCCGACACTCACAGGCAGCTCTTCGATGCTCTGCCTGCCGTAAGTCCGTACCACCGCCCTCCTGGCTATCTCCTGAAGGCTCTGGGGCGCATTTCCGCGATAGGGCATCCTCAGGCATCTTTTGGGGGACCTCATGTAGAACTCCAGCAAGTCAAAAACACAAGGGAACGAGTGCTTGCTGCCGTCCAAGCTGAAGGCTCCATCTTTCAGCAGCACCCGCACGCTAGTGGGTCCATCCTCTGCCCTGTAGCTGAGGGTGAAGAAAACGTCAGTTTGCGTGCTGTCCCGGATCAGGAAGGTCCCGACGGGATGGCTGGCCAGTCGGGAGTGAGCCCCATCCACGTCCAGAGGACCCCAGTAGAACCCGCTTTGGGCCAGGTAGTCGGCCGCCTTGGATACGATGGAGCGGTCCTCTGGGTGGCGGAAGGGGTGGAAGTGGGTGGGCTGAGCTGAAGACGTCTCGGGGATCTCAGTCGGCTTGGGTGGATCTTTGGGCGCAGCTGCATGGCCAGGATCATTGTGCTGGACCATTCTATAGCAGGGTCCAGCTGGGACACAGCATCTCCATGGCTCCTGTTCATGCAGAAGTAGCTGTCTTTTGACTAGAAGGGACAGAGGAAGACAAAGGGATTTAGACCAGAGAGGGCTGGAAGAAAGAGGAGGAGTTTGTTCAAGTCTAAACACATCAGCATGTGTGTGTGCGTGGGTCTATACAATTACTCAAGAACAATGACTGTACAGAAGGATGAAGGTTCTTAAGTCTGAATGTAAACCAGTACGGGTCAAGACTATGTTCTATGGGTCTATGTTATGGGTCAAAACACCTGTTGTTTTTCAAACATGAACATATGTTTTGAACAGGGATGATACCACTCACAATACACGCCTTACTCATGTTCTATACACACTACATATTTCTATTTAAAAAAAAGCACGTTTTCATTGTACACTTGGAATAAAGCAGTGTTGGAAAACAGCATCTCACTTTAAAATAAATAAATACAGACATATATGGATGTAATTTGTATTCACACGCCAAGAACCGAAATCACACAATGGATGATTGACAGGGCTTTTAAAAGCAGCAAACTGGTTAAACAAATGAATCTACTGTGTACATAAACTGCTCATTCTGTACACGCTAATGTGTTTTTGTGGTCAGCGTAACCCTAGTCTCTTGCAGTTATATAAACGAGATTGTTGCTTTGCAAAGAAACACCATATCTCCGTTTTTGTTGATATTTAGTTTATGGCATCATTTGAACTCAGCAGCTGCCCTTTTTTATTAATTTAATAATTATATATATAAGGGAAAAACCTTTATGGTATTTATCATTTTTAAATTAATACTTTTAAAAGTATCCTTTCTGTCATAATAATTATATATATATATATATACACACACACACACACCGCGCGTTTGTTTTCAAGCATTGTGGGTCCACTGCATTCACTGCAGACCATTCATTTTGTGGAGACGTATGAGGACACCTTGTCCGTGGCTGCTTCTAACCCACCCCTCAATTTACCTTGACCTTACAGCCTGTCTTTTACCTTACAGCTGAATGATTTAATGAGTTGCCTTGTGGGCATTTTGTCTATGGTCATAAACTAGTCAAGTCCCCACAACGCGATTTTGGTTCCTACATAGTGATATATTCTTGGTCCAAACACACAACACTTGATAGGACCTCTACACACACACACACACACACACCATGAATCACCCCCTTGAGTGTAAACAGTGTCCCATAATCAGCTCTCACATTAATAGTCGGTGTCCGGTGATCCAGTAAGTCCCAGCCATGTCCAACCCCGTCAGCCAGACTTCTCCTCGGGCGCTCGCTGGACTCTTTTCACGTTAATGATCCTCGAGTACGTGATATGCGGTAAATTCGTGATCGACCAACCTCAGTCCACTATAATTGGTGTCTGTCATCGACGTTAACTCCCTGAAAACGCCGCACATCCCTCCACACTACAACCCGTCGCCGCACTGAAGATAGAAAAGATCGAAAGTGAAAGTGTCTAGTTTAAATTCAGGCGAGGATTCGCGTTACTGATAGTGATTGGATCCTGCCAGCCGCAACAAAAGTAACGCACACACACACACACACACACTTTGGCTACATTAGTTTGAATTTACTTGAAATGCACCTGGAAGCACACACCATTCTAGACACGCACACAATGACCCCAGGCTCCATTAGTTTGAATGCACTTTAAGGCAAAGTGAAACACACACTCGCAGTAGGATATTAAAAGTTTGCATATACTTGTGGGGACCTCCACAGCCTTCTGTAGAACTGTAACCAAAAAACACTCCCAAACCTCGGTGACCAAAAACAGTTCTTACATGGAAGGGAAGACCGGTAAAAAAATTGACTCGTTCTAGTACTACTTCTAATTTAGTACATTCAGTCCTCACAAGGCTAGGGAGACGAGTGCATGCATATTAACACATATACACATACGAGGAAGAGAAAGGCAAAAACGTTAAGGAGATTTGCACAAGAAACTCAAGGATAGAGAAAGTTCAATAGGTGCATCCATTCACACACATACTGGTATTCCTATCCTCACGCGATATTTGCATGTCATTCACGCTGCTATGCTAAACATAACCCAACAGCCCTTGGGTAACATTCCACTCGTTATTTACCCCATAATTTACCTCAGACACCACAAAAGTACATTTCTTAGACATTCTTTTCTTAACTTTGAACATTCTTTTCTATCACAGAACAGGAGTTCCCATTCTGAGTTCTACTCGGTTTGGGCTTTGGGGCGGGGGTGGGTAGTTGTTATCCTATGAACAAGCTCCTTCCAGCTCCTTGGTTTGTTTCTTTAAGAAAGAACAGTGTGTGTGTGTTTGTACATGCACTCTTTTTCAGATAATCTGAAGGCCATATGAAGTTCCCAGTAAACATTTAACCGTTTTCATTGAAAGTGGAAGTTGAAAAAACGTCCAAACACAGACATTGAAAAGACGACTGTTAGATGTATTTTGGACGTCCATTGATGTTATTAATTGGTCCCGAAATAAATTACTTGTATAAAACACGTTTTAGACGTTCACTGACGTTATTGATTGGTCACCACTTAACTAACTTATTAAGATGGATTTTGGACGTCCATTGACGTTTAAAATATGTCCTTGACGGACAGACTACTTTTAGACCTATTTTGAACGTCCAGGGGATTTCCTTGTTTACTGGGTTTGTACTTCTCAGAGGTTGGGAGGACAAAGAAAAAAAAACAAGAAAGTTGTACACCTCTTGACTTTCAGACATTTCGAACTTCACAGCAGGCAAAAAAGTGGTGTTGTTACATGTTACACTGAGGTAAACTGAATATTAGTGATGGTTTGGAGTGGAGCAGTGGCATATGCAGCCTTTTCTCAATGGGCCATATGAATTTGTAGGTCTGAAGCGATTGACGCTGCAACCTCCTCCTGCAACTATGCTCCTCAGCATCTGCTGACCCTGCTCTGTCATTTACGTGGCCTTCCATTTTGTGGCTGAGCTGCTGTCGTTCCCAGTCACTTCCAATTTGTTATAAAACCACTGACAGTTGACTGGAACGTTTAGCAGTGAGTAAATTTCATTTGTACAGGTGGCATCCTGAGAACGACCCATTTTTTCACAAAAGTTTGTAGTTAGCAGTCAACATGTCTAGGTGCTTGGATTTATACAGCTGTGGTGATGAAAGTGACTGGATCACCTGAAATCAATAATTTGGGTGGGTGAGTGACTACTACTTCAATATTTTTGGCAATATACACTTTACGCTGATGATTTGTTTTAATTACATATATATGGCTAATGCATGTCAAATATGAGGCGGCACGGTGGCACAGTCACACAGCTCCAGGGACCTGGAGGTTGTGGGTTCAAGTACTACTTTCGCTGACTGTCTGTGTTGGTGGATTAGCAACTCAAAAGTGCCCATAGGTGTGAATGTGTGTGTGTGTGTTGCCCTGTGAAGGACTAGCACCCCCTCCAGACCCACCACGACCCTGAACTGGATAAGCGCTTACAGACAATGAATGAATATCATGTGCATATATTTCATATGGGAATAATTTACGTACATATATTACATTTGCATATGGGTGTATTGGGTTTGTGATTATCAGTGTGATTAAGTTATACATTGTATATAAAATAGTTAATGTGTAACGGTAAAGAAAATAAACATTGGGTTTTTACTGTGTGGTTTGATTATTAACCACAGACTCTCTCCACATCTGACATTGTTTCGGCTTTTCAGCTGCAACACTGCAAAAACTCTGCTGAATTCACACCCTGTTCATGCTGCTCAATCTGAAAACCTTAGGCCTCTTTTCCACTGCAAGACTGGTTCTGAGTACTGATGGTGACTATTCTGTTGGCTTTTCTACACAGATATAGAGCACTTACAAACCATGCTGAGAAAAACAGGCTTTTCTATGTGGAGTGTAATGTTTGTCTGTGTTGCTTTTGCAAACAACCCTTAAATCTTAAAGCTCACTATTTATTCAGCATGCTAACTCACATAATAATTATGAGATGCCCTGCACTTCCTTTTCCTGAAATAGGACTGGGACAACAAGCCACAACTGGGACAACAGTTTCTATCTGCAACGGCACGCAACCTTAAGAACACTGCAATAGAGATTAGCTGTTCCAGTCAAATGCAGCTGTCCAGTTCTTCTTAAAACTTCCAATTTGACAGTTACTCCGCCCATTAACCGCACCCAACTTGAAAAGTCAAGGCTCACCGAAAATCCAGTTTCACATTATTATATACAAAGTTGTTGCGTTTATACCACACACTGCTAATTCATTCCCTTTTAATGCTAGCATACCATTTTAGCATACCGTACTGTAGTGTGGTAACATGCAATTTTAAGACTCGGTCACAAAGTGGTTAATCAAGTCTTTGATATCCAAACATACAGGAATCAAACACATCAAAACTGGAGCATGTGACTTGATGTTTTCATTATAGTTATTAAAATACTCTAACATCCCGCTAACAATCAACCAAAAATTACATGAACTAAAAACAACCACAGATTCCTTTGCTATATAGGCCTCAGGATTGTATCCTATCCTCGTCCATAAGTTACATGGTGCAGTTTCTACATTGTTGATCCTGGACTCGCAACAACAGAGGCCCTGTTCTCTCTATTACAAGTCTCTGAAGCTGTAAAAATTCTTTTAGTGATCCTTTAAAAAAAAAAAAAAAGCTGGAATAATATATATATTTTAAAGTAAATCTTAACTGAGTGCATGTGATGCTTTTGAGATACAGATTCATGTCTTTATAAAGTGCTCCTGGTTTTAAGATAGAGACACTAATTATATCATGTTCCATAAAACCTACTGTATGGTGATTTTATCACAAACTGAGGACTTTTTTTTATCATGTGGAAGACTAATGTTGCTGCTGCTCCGCTCAGTCTGCTGGCTACTGTCCAGATGCCCGGGATCTGCAGGAACGTATCATGCTGCGTATCTCGTCCCGGAATACAGTTACTGAATGTGTATTTATGTGTATTATCAGATTCTCTTCATAAAGTCTAAGTATCTATAATAATCCAGAAGTGTCTGTAGTGTGTAGTGTGTATTGGGATTGCTGTCAGTAGAGTCCTTCAATGAAAAACAGCAGTCTTTATCTTATTACTTTTTCTTTGTCTGCCAAGTTGTTTATTTTTAAAGACAAGTGCATTTTCTGTTATGCCACTGCTCACCGCATTACCTTCAATACGTTATCATCACTGTCCAGTGAAGTCCCTGTATCCCCAAAACAGTAACTCTATAGGGGAAGGAAAAATAACCCTTAATTATCATTGGAAGTCAGTGCAAACAGATTTTATTCTGAGTTATTTTTGAGCATTTCTATTGGTCCGTTCATCATGAAGTCGAAATCACAACTGCTGCGTTCAAATGACTTAGTAAGTCCACAAAAATGAAAAGAGGAAGATAACTGGAGCTGGCAGGTCATGACTGAAGTGCACTTGAGCAGGGCACCTAACCCCCAACTGCTCCCGGGGTGCTTGCTCTGGGCATGTGTCCTCACTGCCCCCTAGTGTTCACTACTGTGTGTGTAAATGTGTGTTTCACTGCACAGGTTGGGTTAATAGCTGTGTGGCACCTAAAGTGATTCTAATTCTGCTTCTTTCGGCTGCTCCCTCCCATCAGGGGTCACCACAGAGGATCAACCACAGTCCGCACCACAGTCCGCCATATGCCCTTCCTAACACAACCCTCCCTATTCATCTGGGCGTTGGGACCAGCACTGCAACACAGTGGCTAGGTACACACACTCACACCTACGGACACCTTTGAGTCGCCAATCCAGTTTTTGGACCGTGGGAGGAAACTGAAGCAGCCGGAGGAAACCCCCGCGCACTCGGGGAGAACACAGACAGTCAGCCGAAGCGGGACTGGAAGGTCCCTGGAGCTGTGTGACTGCGACACCACCTGCTGCACCACCAATTCTAATTCTAAAAAAATATCAAGCCCCAATATTAGAATATTTACTAATAACAATATTCCAGTGAATATGATTCTGTTGTGAATGTGTTGGTTTAACCCTTTCCAAACCTCTTCTTGTGACAGTCGGCATTATCAGAGATTATCATCCAATACCAAGTTTTATGAATTCATAAATACTCACTTATGTTACTCAGTGTGCTGCTAATGAACAAATCCATACGATCAAGAAGAACATGTGGAAACAAGAAGATACACCGACACTACTTTTAAAAAAATCATTGTTTTTAAATTATTTTTATTATTATTATTAATAATAATCGTAGGTGCCTTAGTCTTTTGCACAGTAAAGATAAAGCTCTAATGTCTTGGCATAGGATATTTTACATCTTATCCTGTGTGTATTTACAGTCAGAAACTTCCTCTCTGTTCTCTATTGAGAAGTTACAGTGCTCTTAAGTGCAGCGTGTCTCTTGACCACATAAGGGAATGTGTGTTTATCCAGTTATAGAGCTGATGGAGTTATCTTCAGGTGCGGATGGAGTTGAGGGGTTGTTTTGAGAGCTGTTGCCGGAGGGGGGTGCGTTTTTTTTCTGCATTTGTCTTGTTCTTTCATTTGCACGTTCGTTCAGATAATACAGCTGAAAACAACACGAACCACACACCCTCCAACCCTCCTTCCCTCTTTCCCTCTCTCTCTCTCTCTCTCTCTCTCTCTCTATCATATAAACCTTCACACACACGCACACACATACACGCGCGCGCTCTTTCTGCTTTTGCTTTCACTCCTGAGCTCGGCTTACTCTAAATCACGTGATTTGAAGCCAGTGCCATCAAACCCATGACACGCGTTTCTTTGAACAAAGACGGAAAGATGGGTTTATTGTACGTACACCGTGTACATTTGATACCGAACGGAACCAGGGAACGGCGGGCCATTACCGGAGCAAATGGTTCTGGACGGTAACCGATACCCCTCCAGCTCTCAGGAACCCAGCCACGGCCACTTAGAGCTTTCAGAGGCGCGTGCTCAGTCGACGTGACTGAGTTTCCCTTTAATCACACACCGATCGGTCAAAACATTACGACCACATTATGTTCGTTATGCACTCACTGTTTATTTTAGCAGCTCCACTGGCCAGAGCCGAGCACTTTGTAGTTCTGCTGTTACAGACTGTGGTGTATGTATACAATCATTCATTCATTGTTTGTAACCCTGATCCAGTTCAGGGAGGCGGTGGGTCCAGAGCCTACCTGGAATCACTGGGCGCAAGGCGGGAATACACCCTGGAGGGGGCGCCAGACCCTTCACAGGGGAACACAGACACACACGTTTACACTTACGGACTCGTTTGAGTCGCCAATCCACCTACCAACGTGTGTTTTTGCACTGTGGGATAGAGCACCCCGAGGAAACCCACGTGTACACGGGGAGAACACACCACACTGAAGCTGTGTGACTGCGACACTACCTGCTGCGTCACTGTGCCGAATAATAATAATAATACATTTTATTTGTAATGCATTTTACATTTCAAAGAAATCTAAAGAAATACAATTCAAAGAAAAATAGAATGTCTAAATTAAATGTATTATGTAATAATTATAAAATATTTTAATTTATATATTAGTGAGCATTAACTGCGATGTCTTTGGTTTTATTTCGTTTTTATTTACTTATTAACATTTTACACAATATTTACATTGTTTTTACCATTCGTCCAAATATAAATCTAATAGTGTTTCATTAATCTGGAGATTTGTGTGTGCTTTTAATGGCTGTTTATTTGACTTATATTATTTATTAGGGTTCAAACACCCTAATGTATTTGTTACGGTTTTTCTTCTTCTTATTTTTTTTTCTCCTGTAAAAGTCATTGTGAAAAAGAGACCGTAGGTCGTACAGACTCCCCACATGGAGGGTAGATGTAGTTTGTGTGCATCTCGGAGGACAACAAAAATGACACTGATTGGCCTAATGGTGGCGCTATAGCAAATCAAAACGCGTTTAGGTCCATATCTCCTACACCGTGAGGTGTACAGACGAAATCTTTTTTCCCCCGATTCCTTGGGTCCTGACAAATAAAAAATTAATTAGTCAAAATTTTACTTTTCCCAGTTTATTATCCCGCTAATTTGCAAAACCTACTTTTGTCCAATTCTCTTGAGCTTTGTGCCAAAATATTCGCAGGAGTCTGAAGGTTAAAAATTTAAAGTAAAAATACTGTCGCAATCACACAGCTCCAGGGACCTAGAGGTTGTGGGTTTGATTCCCACTTCGGGTGACTGTCTGTGAGGAGTGTGGTGTGTTCTCCCTGTGTCTGCGTGGGTTTCCTCCGGGTGACTGTCTGTGAGGAGTGTGGTGTGTTCTCCCTGTGTCTGCGTGGGTTTCCTCCGGGTGACTGTCTGTGAGGAGTGTGGTGTGTTCTCCCTGTGTCCGCGTGGGTTTCCTCCCACGGTCCAAAAACACACATTGGTAGGTTGGCTTGGTGACTCAAAAGTGTCTTTGAGTTTATACGTATGCGTTGTCTTGTGAAGGACTGGCGCCCCCTCCAGGGTGTGTTCCTGCCTTGTGTCCAATGATTCCAGGTAGGCTCCGGAACCACCATGACCCTGAATTGGGTAAGGGTTACAGACAATGAATGAATGAATGAATGAATAACTGGGGACTAGTATCAAAGGGGAAAGCAGCTCACCAGCACAAGCAGAAGTTCTTAGTTGGACCAGTCCTGGCATTTAATGAAAAGGTCAGGCTATAGCCTTAGCTAGCTGGCCAACGCCATCAGGCCAGGATTATTTTCTCCTCTGGTGCTGTTGCCATTGCTGTTTATTATCATCAAGTGACTGGTGAAGTCTTAGGTAACATCTGTATTTGCCAGTGATTCCACAGGGTAAAGAAACAAAAACTTACATTCCGATTTTCTTGCATAACACTGAGGTTATTGTACTCAGCAGATTCTTTGTTGAAACCAATTGGAAATAGCCATGTGAAACGCGATGAGTAATTACGCAGCAATGTGTATTAGTCTGGCAGATGGTTTGCACATGACTTATACATGTTTTTGTTAGAGCTTTACAGTCATAGATGACATTAGTGTTAATAACATCTCTTTAATCTCCTGACTAGATTATCTAATTCTCTTCAAGCCCAATTTAGACTCAAATCCACGCTTTATCAGTTCACATACCTCTACGCACAAACATACACCGATCATCAGAATTAAAGTAAACAAACAGACAAGAAATGCCTTCAACGTATATGAAATGCAAAATGCAGAGTAAGTTAGAAATACAAAAGCGGCAGTGTCAAAACACACCCATATGGGGCCCATATGTGCCGCTCAGCTGGATACCAGCAACTATCCACTGTTCTCAGGCTCAGTGATGGGACAAGTACGAGTTAAAAATAGGGCTCATCAGGGCTGATATAAGCAGCTGACCTGGGTCCCATTAATAGTGCATGCCAACCCTCCCAGAGCCCATGGCTATCTTGAACTTAAGCATGTAACCCTCTTCTTTCCTTTATTCTTGGATAATTTTGGTCTAAAGCTCTACAATCAGTGGTGGGAACCAATCAGGAAGAAGCACAGCTGCAAAATATAACAAAGCACATACAAGACATGGAATCAGAACATAGTGGGGTCCACAAAATCAACACTCCCTCGGCCCCTGGAGAGCGATAATTTTCAACTCCATCCTGGAGGAGTAGGGAGGTAACTCCTTTAAGGCACCGGATGCTTCACAGGGGAATTAAAGAAAGCGCAATTACAAGAGACAAGTTTAAACTCTCCTGAAGTGGTATGTGAACAGGGTCCCGTAAAAATCTTAAAGGGGTAGAGCTAACCCACCTCTGACGGTTTGAAATTGTCTCTTGAAAATCCATGTCTGAGTTGCCCAGGGTGAGAGGACTTAAGGCTAGGATGGAGTTCACATTTCTCCTTTAAGGGAAGCCCTAGTTTCTCAGAGTCACGTGGGTGAACTTCACCTTTTAAATTTGTAAAATGCGTATTAGGTTTAGTTTCATTTTAGTCGATTACTTATTGTTCGTTTTAATCTATAAACAATTGCTTAAAATGATAATGTTAAATGAATGCAAAAGTATTTGAAGAAAACTAAGGCCGTATTCTTTCCATAATCTTCTTCCTAATCAACTCTATGAATCATTGGCCAACAGTTCATACAAGTGACTCCCAGACGCTCAAAGAATCAATTCTTTTGGATTTGACTCCTCTTTAACATTCCACAGGGCTGCTCTCATCAACAGCAAGCAGATG
The DNA here is from genome assembly GCF_029633855.1 of Hoplias malabaricus. Taxonomy (NCBI): domain Eukaryota; kingdom Metazoa; phylum Chordata; class Actinopteri; order Characiformes; family Erythrinidae; genus Hoplias; species Hoplias malabaricus. The sequence goes on from NC_089801.1 coordinate 77,730,601, forward strand.
GAGCATTTACTTGTTTTTTTTTCCTTATAATTTTCAGTTTTCATATTAGCAATAACGTCATTTATTAGCCTTTCACATATTTGTTTATATTTTATTAGTTGACAAAAGGTACAGAACATTTTGTCACAGTTCTCATCCCCAAAAGATTATTTATCTAGTGCTCACCTGGTTTTCGTTGTGAAAATTTGGTCGTCGAGGGACATTTATATCGTTTGTGTTAACGAAACTAACACTGGCGGGCGGTATCTGTGGACCCTCCGTGACACAGAACAGATTCTATTCCTCATGTAAGCATACCTGCAGAGGTAGAAGTACTTCACATTGGAAATACTAGGTGCTAATCTTCCTTAAGCACATGCATCTGACTGACTGTAACTGCACAAAAGCAGTGTTGAATATTCATTTTGTGTCTTAATCCATGTTGCTTTAGGCACAGTGTGCTGTGTGTTGGCTTGTTCACGTGGATCTAGTTTATTTGTATTAGCTTCAACAGAGCAAACACTCATTCTTGTTGTAGAGAAAGGCCGGCCCTTCATTCTTTTGTCTTCTGCACACGGGCAGATGACTTCTTTGGCATGTTGGCTCTTATTTGAGTAAGTATTTTAGTGAGATAGTAGTGAGAAATAGCAAATTTATCAGAGACCTGCTGGTTGCCATCCTCTCAGCTCCACTGACCACACAGGAGCAATTACAGACCGTACACTCTTATAAATAAAGGTGCTACAAAGGGTTTTTGAGTGATGCCATAGAAGAATCACAAATTTTTGTGTAAGAAACATGTGAGGGTGGAGAACCCTTTAAAGGTTTCTTTGATCTTAGTGTTCTTAACCCATTTAAATACATCAGCAACAATGGTTCTTTATGGAACCAACTACACCACCATCTGATTCTCTGCATATTTTGTTATCCCCATTTTACAATGTTCCTCAGTGGTCAGGACCCCCACAGAGCAGGTGTGATGTGGTGGTGGATCATTCTCAGAGACACTGACGTGGTGGTAGCGTGATATTGCGAGTTGTGCTGGTACGCGTGGATCAGACACAGCAGTGCTGCTGGAGTTTTTAAAAACATGCGTCACTGCTAGTCCACCAACCAAACACATCTAGTCAACAGCGCCCTGTGTCCACTGATGAAGGACTAGAGGACGACCAACACACACTGCGCAGCTGCAGATGAGTCACGGTCTCTGACTTTACATCTACAAGGTGAACCAACGAGGTAGGAGTGTCTAACAGAGTGGACACTGTTGAAAACCTCTAGCAGCTCTGCTGTATCGGATCCACTCGTACCAGCACGACACACACTAACACATCACCACCACGTCAGTGCCTCTGCAGCGCTGAGAATGACCCAACACCCAATGCTCTGTCCATTGATGAGAAAGGGAGCTAACAAACGGACTACAGTCTGTATTTGTAGAGCAACAAAGGGCTCCTGTATGGTCTGTTGAGATGATAAAATGGAGAATGAGTGTAGATACAAGGTCTAGTGATGACTTAGCAGATTAGTGTTTTTTTATTTAATGTTTATATGCATCTCTAATCCAGCAGGTAAATATTTTGAGTTGAGGTATCAACTCATTTTGTTTAAATTGCATGTCCAGCCATCCAACTCTTTCCTTATGGATTCATTATAGATTCAATTTCGCAATCTGTCCCTGAGCAATCGTTGGAGGCCCTATTACCCGGAGGTCACCTGGTTATGCCTCAGCCACTCAAGAATGGGGGGTGGTCGATAACAACAAAAATGACCTCTGTTTCTCTCCTTATCAAGTTTGTGGATACTCTTCACAGGGGTCTGTTAGCCAACTGGGCTGAGACCACTCCCCTCAAAAGTGTTGAGCTCCAGCAGCATTGCTGCAGTTTGAAAAAAGCTGTTGGGGCTTTCCAGGTTTTGAAAGGTTGGTGTAGTGGTGGGACTGAGGGGGTCTTGGCTAACTGGGAAAGAGGTGTTGACTAAATCAGGAAGAAATTTGAGTAAAACTAAACAATATTGAATCACACAAAGCCCGTATTGCATTTGTTTCTAACAGATGGTTCCCCTGCAGCTGCTTCACCTCAAGCCGCCCTTTCATTGTTGCCTGAAATTAAGCCTGAAATAGGTAACAGAAATAAAACACATGCTGCAATTTGGCATAAAGACATAACAGCTGAGTGTGTGCTTTGTTTGTCTTTAATTAAATATGCTTGACCATGCAGTTTGCACTCGGACAACTTTCACTTTCTCAGCTCTGAGAGAAGGACATGTTTTACTGTGTTTGCAGTAAAACAACAGCGCCCTTTAATTATTTCAGGGAAAGTGAAAGTTTCACACGATACGGACATGGGGTTACATTTGCTTAACTTTCTTTTAGACATTTGCTTTCTTTTAGAGATGTGCATAAAGAGCTTGTTACTCCATTACTACAATAACAGCTCCTCATGTAGGTGGTTGAACACTGCTGTGAGGATTTGATGGCATTGTTAGCATTTACACAACGCAAACATGTATAATGGTTTTGATGACTGAGAGTAACACATTGCAAGACTTTAAACACATCAAGTTGGTAGCACTTTTATTTGAGGTTTTATCTGAGGTTACAAGTGGAACTTCCAGATTGAGGTCAAACATTAACTAGTTGTATAAATGTAATGCAAAAGGCACCTCTGTGAGAAAATAGCTGAGTGTAAAGTTTAAGTGGTGTCATCCACAAATCACATTCGTACATTTCTCTATACCATCCTTTAGCTATGGTTTTTTAGCATTTTAGCAAACTAATGTATGTGGGTTTAAATTAAATTATAGTTTATGCAGTTTTTAAATCTCATGGCCATTTCACTTTTAACATACACTACAATAAAAATGTCTTCCTAAAACGAACATATTCACACAAACCATCTACAAGTGAACTTGAATTTGGTCAAAATACCACAAAGGACAAACAACACAGCACCGTTCTCCCCCGCCTAAACAGCTCTGTATAAAAATGAGAAAAATAGATAAAAATCAGGACATCTCAAGTTATGCCATGTTTTCAGATTAAGGCAGCCCAGAAAAACAGACTAGGTGGACTTGTTTCACAGTTTGGGTGTTGGTAGACTTCAGACACTTCAAAAACATCTGATAATGCACAAAAAATAGATTCTATGTCCCCTTTAAATTTGGGACATTCAATATACACTTCAACATTGGCTTTTCACACACCTCTGTTTTGTATTTTTTGGACCTGTAATAAATGTCTTTGGATGTGTCTGGTCAGTCCATGCTCACTGTTGTGTCTCTGTGTGTGTCTGTTATAAATTTATATATTTATTCTAAATTTTGCATGCCCTGTTTTTGCATTTAACAATAATTTATTATTATTATTTTTATTATATTTAAATTTAAATTAAATAAACGTTACTTATATTTATTACTGTTTTTTTATTTATAGTTGCTAGTATTTTGTATATTGTTGTTTTATGTGAATATTTTATAATATGCTACTTGTTACTAGTTAAGATACTGCTGCATCCTGAAGTATGCAGTGCAAATGTTAAGCTTGAAGTCTTGTTGATGTTATTGAAGGATAAACTAGGCCGTGAGAAAACATTTTTATGAACCCAAGGGAAACACAACAAGAGCTAAGCCACAAATACTAGGTTTAATGTAGACTCACAATCACAATGAACTTTGAATGCAGGCTACAGACACAGAGCATAAATAAACAGACACAATAGGACGCACCTGTGAGCTCAGTTACATTTCTGTCTGCTCATATGTGTTAAGGGATATGAGGGGGACAAAGCACAAAACAAACACACAAGACCGAAACAGAAGAATGTGTTAATAACAAACAACTACAAATTCATTTCAAAGCAACATATAAATTAGTACAAATAAAAATTATCTTTGTTATAATTGTGTTGGCATATCAAATATAACACATGAAAGTAGCAATTATCCCACATCAAATTCAAATATCAGATGTCTTTGTACATTCATTCATCCATTATCTGTAACCCTTATCCAGTTCAGGGCAGCGATGGGTCTGAAGGGGGCGCCAGTCCTTAGGAGGGTGACACACACTCACACCTACGGACACTTTTGAGTCGCCAATCCACCTACCAACGTGCGTTTTTGGACTGTGGGAGGAAACCAGAGCACCCAGAGGAAACCCACGCAGACACAGGGAGAACACGTCTTTGTAAATGTATTGTGTAAAATATTAAATACAGACACAAACATTTGTTAGTAGGCTAATAAAAAATATGCAGAATGATCAGACTTACAGACCTACAGATCCTGTGTGGGTTGGCTTCAAACTGATCAATCCAAGCTCCTTGAGAAGAAGTTATTCTGCTTCTGTTTACGTTTAGAAAAATAGAACAGGGTTTTATTTATTTATTTATTTATTTTTGATTACATACATATACGGTTCACCACTCATTTCTGATTCATTGTTTTCTTGCAAGTGCATGAAGAGTGACACTGATTGGATATTTGCATAATCATTGTTCTTTCATGTTAAACAAGCTAGCACAAGTAAACACAACAATTAGGTATAACTGTATAATTGGATTGGACTGGCAGACATGATTCCAGTCATAACAGACGGAAGTGCAGGAATAGCTAAGTAATAGATTGCCTCAAGCATTGGCGTTGTATATAACTTTTAGGGAAACAGAGGAGGAGCTGAGAGTTAGTTAACGTTGATAGTAGCTGTGTTCACGTTGTGAGAAAGTGCTCTAAACATGCAGCAAGTTAAAGTTAGTCTCTGGCTGGGTCCCAAACTGCACACTGCTGCTCTGAATAATAATAAGTGTGCAAAATATAATATACCACCCTGTATATTGCTGTCTGTAGAGTAGTATGTAAAGTTCCACAGTGTGTTGTTTGGGACACAGCTTCACTGTCTATCGTTAATGTTAATCAAATGCTGTTCTGCATCATTATAAATGCAGTATTTTATTATGAATGATCAGCTTATAGCTAGCTAGGTGGGTATTGACTCAGCTCGATTGACATTTTATTTAATGTCAGAACACAATATCTCATCATAAATAGATGGCATTTGATCATATTTGATGTTTTTCCATTTCACAGCAACTAAATAAGACTGCACTTGTTCAGGGACATTTTTGGCAACCAGAACATGGTTAAGTAACTAGGTTTGGCAATCTGTGTGCAGTTTGATAACTGAAATCCTGGCGTTACTTTCGTTTCTTCTTTGGCAAGCTGTTTCCCAGCACCTGCTTTTGACCGTTTTCCTAAGGCATAGACGTAGATTGTTTTGCTCATTCACCTTTTGCACTGGCCATATACAAATATTACATTTTTATTAACTGTAGCATAGGCTACGTTTAGGCAACGCTGCTTCCAGAACAATCATGCTACAGAGAAAACTAATGTAGCATTAGGAGTCTTGCCTTTGAACTCTGAGCGGGGAAACAAATCCGGGCCCTTAGAGGTGGATTGCAGCAAACATATTGAGTAAGAAACGTTTCCCAGGGATGATTAATGGTGTTAATGGTGTTCAGTAACAGGCACCTTACAATGTTGGGCGGAAGGCAGTTCTACGCTATACGCTATACAAGCCACCATAAAAGAGCAGAGGAGTGATGTTACCCTTGCCCTTTCTCTTAATCATAGACTATGTCTCAACATGTATACATTGTCAAGAGGTCTGAAGAGTAGCACACACACACAGTTAAACAAATGACACACAGTATGTGCTCAATGGAAATGACAATGTTAGCATCACCCTTGTTGTTTTAGCTTAGAGTAAGTATGCTGCCCTCCACCTAGCAGTGCAGGGTTTGATTTCTCACTCTCACTGTGTGAGAACCAACATTCCTAACTGGGGCTCTTAATAGTTCTACATCTTATTACCCTGGGGTTCTATTACACGCCTTTAAGCCCAATTTTAACCCTGATTTCCAGTTTGGCCAAGTCTGCGCTAGCTGGCTGTAGTCTGCAGTCTTTATTGCAGTTGGAGGGAAAGTCAAGGAGGGGATCGGACTCCAGATCACGTTTCAGACAAGTCATAGCATATCACATATGTTTGATTTATTTTTATACATTTTTTTCTGACCCAACATTAGACCTAATCACTTAGTGTAAACTCTTCACCAACTCAGGATTTAATGGGACCCCTAATGAAAGATTTACATAAATTAAACATAGGCTGTAGATACAGAAAACCGGCAATGTGCCCACAGGTGCTGTGGTGCCCTACAGTGGATGTTGGTTTCAGTAATCAAACAATGGAAAACTACTTTACATACGCATCACATATCACTAGATGCACATGTCCCCAAATAACCAGTATTACTTGTACACGAACAAGCCGCTACAGCCTTTATTCCAAATCTTCCATTCTACTTTAAATGCTGCAGCAAATACATAGTGGAGTCCGGCATTGCTGCATGTTTGATACATCTGGACCATTTAAGGTGGAATGTAACCTCATGTATGTGCCGTTCTACTTACCTCCATCTCCCTCTGCAATATATATATATATATAATTTATTATTCATTCATTCATCATCTGTAACCCTTATCCAGTTCAGGGTCGCGGTGGGTCCAGAGCCTACCTGGAATCATTGGGCGCAAGGCAGGAATACACCCTGGAGGGGGCACCAGTCCTTCACAGGGCTCACACACACACGCTTTTGATTCGCCAATACACCTACAAATGTGTGTTTTTAGACTGTGGGAGGAACCCGGAGCACCCGGAGGAAACCCATGTGGACACAGGGAGAACACACCACACTCCTCACAGACAGTCACCCGGAGGAAACCCACACAGACACAGGGAGAACACACCACACTCCTCACAGACAGTCACCCGGAGCAGGAATCGAACCCACAACCTCCAGGTCCCTGGAGCTGTGTGACTGCGACACTACCTGCTGCGCCACTGTGTACGCGGGGGCGGACTGACGGAGGCAGACGCACTTGCTAAAACACAGAATACTTTTATTTCTACAAAAGAGACCATAACAGGGGCCTAAACAAAGAAGCTAAACAGAATAAACTTGAACACAGAAAGCTAAACAGACAAACATAAACAGAGGGAACTAAGCAGACAGAGAAAGCTAAACAGACTAAAAACACAAACAGACCTGAGACAAGGGTCTGACTTAAAGGGAATGAGTAACAGACAAGACAGACAGACTGGAGAAAGCAAACCGACGGTAGAAAACAAACTAAAGGTGGAATGTCCAACCAAGAAGCACAGAGACAAAGGAACTTAAACGAACACCAGAGACAAGGGACACCTGGACTGATAATGAGGGTGCAGGATTACAAATGACACTGACAAGGAGGAGTAAGACAGGCGGGACATGGACAATAGCAAAGTGAGCAAATGGCAGGGACAACAGACACAACAGGACAAGGGCGTGACACACCCTTATTATTATTATAATAGTTATTATTATTTTATCTACACAATAGCAGTGCAAACAATAACCACAGCAAGTTGTTGTATATCCATTTGTATCTGTGTATCCTAAGTAACACCAGTCGACATAAACATTGGCAAAAAGAACAGTGGTGTAGTGTGTAATACCACGTCTGATAATAGTCTGCCCCAACCTTGGCAGATTAGACGCATTCAGACAAGACTAAAATCACTGAGATACTCTCATACCCCGCCCCCCCCCCCCCCCCCCCTCCCCTCCACAGGTAACAGTGGTCCTGTCCAAATGGATGTAATAAAAATAGAGAACCAACAAATCAGACATATTTGCCTACCGTTGCACAGTGGTTTATCTTTAGACATGAGCTGAGACCCAGTTTAGTTTCAGTTACTAATTATACTATGACTGTTATACAGTCATGTGGTACGCAGCAGCCTAAATGGTCACTATAATTTCTCAGAAATTTCAGAAGAACTTCCACACATAAAACAAGCTTTATTCTTACTTACCAGCAAGCGCACATGTGCTGTACTCCTGCAGTGATAGACTCTCAGCAAACACAGGACTGAACATCTAGCCGTACACACCCACTGTTACGTAGTGTATCCTTTAAAGGTGCAGGTGGCATGTGTTGCAGTTGCTTTCGTTTCATTTTCAGAGAGATACACAGTGTAGCCTGAGGGCCGACCTCGTTTAAGTAATTTCTCATAGTTGATAGGTATGCTCCACTCCAGAAACACGCCCTTGTTTTATTTGGAATCCGTAAAGCTGTTTGACCAGAGTTAAATTGTTATCAGTGTTATTATTTACAAGCTAGGTTCATTTAAATGGACATTAGATATCAATTGTTTACAATGAAAGCAAAGCAGCAGTGTATTCCCTGAAATAGGATGAAATGCTTCACTGTATTGAAATGTATCTCTTTATTTTTCTTTGAGCCTGAGTATTTGATGTAAAATGCTTCACTGAAGAGGAACCTGCACACTCCATCTTTCTTTACATTGATGTACAGTGATGATAAGGAACCACTGTCTTCGTGTTTGCACCGCAAACATAGCCATTGTGTTTACTAATACATAAGCAGCACTGAAGCTGAGGTTTATCTCCAAAGTTAAAAGTGTATGTCAAAAGCTCATGTTTTTTTCTTGACTAATTTGACTCCTTGCACAAATATAACAATCTCTGAGAACCTCACTTTCTCTGGAGCTCACTTTGTCTGGTGTCTTCCGCTGCATCCAGAAAAGAAGAGACGTCTGCTCTTTGTTCCTCAGAGACTGTGGCTGCTTCTGGAACTAACACTGTGCATTTCATGAGTTAGTTGTTGGACTTCTGAAGCAGGAAAACTGTCTGTTATACTGAAAAATGACTGCTGTGCTTATACAAAAGGAAAATATGAAACATATAGTGCCCCATATTGATTCAACAGGGAATACATAGTGTTCAAGTTAAATCATACGTTTTAAATCATATTTCTTTAAAATAAGACTAAACTTTAAAGTGTTTGTGTTAGGTGTTAAAAATCATTTGTAACGGAGTTAGAAATGGCAACTGTGTCTTTTTGTTTGTTAAATAGTGAGTGACCTAGAACAAACTAAAAATATCAAAGTAAAGTAAAATAAACACACGGATGTGAGAATGTATATTTGGCGATATCTGAGGTCTATAATCAATATTACCCACCTGGAACATAACAATCCTTATTTTGGTTTGTGCTTTTCAATGTTTGGAGTCCTCTCCGCTGTCTAAAACACTCCAGATGCCTCTGCTATGAGACAACAAGAGAGAGAGGAAGCCTAGCATACTGGACTGAGACAGTTTGTTTTTTTACTCATTTTCAATTTTTTACATATACACTTCTTAAATACTTTAGACCAGTTTCCAACATGCAATCTATCATATAAAACTATTTTTAAATCCAAACTTTACAGTTTCCCAAACTCAAAAAAAAGACACTGTTGAAGATAATAGATTTATAAAACTGAGTGTAAATTCTAAATATATTTCAAGTTGGAATCACTCGATCCAGTTAATTTCTTTGAGCATTAGGGTGGACAGTGTAAAACAGGTCTAACGACACCACTGAAAGTTAGGGTGGAGATTATACTTTGATTGCTGGGTGCAAGCATATCATTTATAAATTTATTACTACACATTCAACAAACTGAAAATGAAAATTAATGTTGCCGCACACTAACAATCAGCCCATTCATGTGGCCAAGTCGGCCACATCCTCCTTTTTTAAATGCTTTGTTTTGCAGTTGGTATAAAGCATAGTTGCTGTAGTGCTAGGGTGAAAAAAAAAATGCAATTGATATGCAGGCCTTCTCGTTTCTCTTCAGTTTCTTCTCTTTTCTGGAAAAACGTGAGGGCGGCCAGTGGTTCCAGGCAAAACCACAACTATCGTCACCTTTTTTTTGTGGCTGAAAGGTTAGTTTCATTTGTTGCTGGGTGCAATGCAAACACAGCATTGCTTGCTGTTATTTTTTAATGAAACTCAGCAGCATATTAAGCACCCGGACATCTGCACTTTAGCCCAGAGCTCGTTGAAAATTTAAAAGAGTCATTCACAGTGCATTGGCTGGACTATAATACAAGCCAATATACTCTAGACTCCCAGTAGGAAGAAGGGACAGCACTGTCTCCTCCCTCAACGTCCATGGTTGAGGGGCCCCTGAGCAAGGCACAAAACTCCTAAAATCTCTGCAGGCACTGGGATGGCTGGCTGCCAGTCTGTGTTTTTTTTTGTGTGTGTGTGTGTGTGTGGGTGTGCTCACTGCCACAGATGGTTTACATACTGGTATTATACAATGGCCACAAAAGCATAAATGTCATATTCAAAACATAAAAGCATATAAAAAAAATCAGCCAATAATGATCATTTTTATTAATTATTAATGTGAAAAGTCCTATTTAGTAGGAAACTTTTGACTGTTTCCTCCTGTAAACCTTTGACCATAACCTTTTTTCCAGATGTTTATGGCGAGTAAAGGGCAGAAGAGAGAGAGAGAGACAAAGAAAGAATTAAGAGGAACTTTCTATAAGCGGTACTTCTACATTCTTTAGTAATAATGGAAACCTTCACTTTCAGAATGACCTCAGATCCACTGCTGATCATCGTGAAACCTAGGAGAAATGGGATGAATGACAAGAAAACATAAGCAAAATGTACATCTTGAGCATGTGGTTGTTTCTGGTTTACTGCATTTAGACTGGAGAAATGACCTCAGCAAATTAAATGATTTCATATTGAATTTTTGTCCTTTTAAGGTCGTTGTAAGAATGTTCAAAGAAGATTTAACATATTTATAGATACATAGGAAGGCTTCATCTGGTGAATTTGTCTGGTCTCAAAAATGGCTTGAAATAGGCCAAATGAGCAACACTGCTCCTAGAAAAATAGGCAGAATTAGTTTTTTTATGGAATAAGACACCAGTAAAATAACTTGAAAAAGCCAAAATGTCTTGAAAAAAGTTTAACTCAAAATGTTCCCACAGAAGTGAGCTTTTGAATCATTTCAGATGCTGAGATATTGTTTTTTTTTTACTCTGAACTCATGCAAAACAAATCCCACGTGGCCTGAGGGTGAGGATGGAGAAAATCTGTAGTGCGCTTGTTTCCGTACAAAAGACCACAATCACCACCTGCGAAGAGGCAAGTTCCTCACACACTAAAAAGAACTGAAACATGCATCTGAAGTTTAGTAAAGCAACCAGTCATTTTCTTCATGTTATGAAATAACCCTCATAGTGACACCTAGTGGCCTGGATGTGGCAGAGATTCTGGACTAAACCATTCTTAGCATAAGGGACCCACTCAGTGGAGCGTAAACTGATTCATTCATAGACTACAAAGCAGGTTGATTCTTCATCTCACTGGAGTCGCACATACAATTTGGGAACGTTGGCTGAATTCTGAATTTCTTCTGGTAGGAAAGGTGTGAACTGGAGTTGTGCTCCCATTTTAGAGTACTAGCCTCTGCCCCTTTTGAAAGTCTTGATGCTATATGATGCATAATTTAAAAGAGGATTTAATTGCATTTAGTCTCTGGAACATTACTGAGGTCTAGAATTGATTGTGGATTATTAAATAATGAGGCCATGATAACCATCTTGGTTCTCCACCATAATTTTAGAGCACAGTTCTACTGCACCACAGCCCTATGTGTGGGGCACATTTATACTGTTCTGGCTGCATTTGAAGGCCACAGAAGCAAAAGTACTTTCTTGTGTCTTCTAAAAATTAGGCTAAAATATACATAATGTGATCTCTGTACACAGTCAGTTAACACTACAATTCTTGGCATCAAGTCAAGATGAAACTGAAGGTAAAAGTGCATGCCTGTTGTTCTTTAAGCCCTGGGGCATAACCAACAATTAGGTTTGGGCAGGTGATGTAGCCCTAACCCTAACCCTAGAGTATACCAACTAGGATCATGAGGCCAATGTTACTTAAGTTAACTACAATTATGATGAAAAATATTCATTAATGACTTATCTTTCACAATAAAAAGTAGACGACGACTAAATTAAAATAATATTTTTATTATTAAATTATTTGAAGGAAAGAACTATGACTAAATGCTGTGCAATTTTTGTCTTTGAAAAAAAAATGAAATAAAAACGTGAAATATAAATTATCTCATTTCTGATTAAAAAAAAACAATTGCAAGAAAATTAAACCAGGAAAAAGCTCTGAATGTTTGCTGTTGTCAGGGTAAAGTGAGCAGCCAGACAGAACACATAAGAGGAGTCGACTACCAAAGTTTTGATTTTTCATGCATCTAGGAATCACCTCTATCTTGGTCAGTGATTCATAGAGTTAAACTGAAGTAACTCTTTGTTAATGAAAATGTTAAGGAACTTAAACAGGGTGACTGTCTGTGAGGAGTGTGGTGTGTTCTCCCTGTGTCTGCGTGGGTTTCCTCCGGGTGACTGTCTGTGAGGAGTGCGGTGTGTTCTCCCTGTGTCTGCGTGGGTTTCCTCCGGGTGACTGTCTGTGAGGAGTGCGGTGTGTTCTCCCTGTGTCTGCGTGGGTTTCCTCCGGGTGACTGTCTGTGAGGAGTGTGGTGTGCTCTCCCTGTGTCTGCGTGGGTTTCCTCCGGGTGACTGTCTGTGAGGAGTGTCGTGTGTTCTCCCTGTGTCTGCGTGGGTTTCCTCCGGGTGACTGTCTGTGAGGAGTGTGGTGTGTTCTCCCTGTGTCTGCGTGGGTTTCCTCCGGGTGACTGTCTGTGAGGAGTGTGGTGTGTTCTCCCTGTGTCTGCGTGGGTTTCCACCGGGTGACTGTCTGTTAGGAGTGTGGTGTGTTCTCCCTGTGTCTGCGTGGGTTTCCTCCGGGTGACTGTTAGGAGTGTGGTGTGTTCTCCCTGTGTCTGCGTGGGTTTCCTCCGGGTGACTGTCTGTGAGGAGTGTGGTGTGTTCTCCCTGTGTCTGCGTGGGTTTCCTCCGGGTGACTGTCTGTGAGGAGTGTGGTGTGTTCTCTCTGTGTCTGTGTGGGTTTCCTCAGTGTCCTCCGGTTTTCTCCCACAGTCCAAAAACACACATTGGTAGGTGGATTGGCGCCTCAAATGTGTCCGAAGGTGTGAGTGTGTGTGTGAATGTGTGAGTGTGTGTCACCCTCCTAAGGACTGGCGCCCCCTGACCCACCACCGCCCTGAACTGGATAAGGGTTACAGAATGAATGAATGAATGAATGAATGAATTAATTAATTAAGGTTAATGTTATATAAGTGCTAACTGCATTTGAAAAAAAAACAAGTGGTCATGTTACTTGCATAATTTTGGATGTTAACTTGTTTCTAAATGTAACATTTTAAGTTTTTATGAATATTGGTAATACATTTTACCTCTAAACTAGTAAAACATTTAAAAATAAATTATTAAAATTATGCTCTTTTTATTTTGATAAATTGGACTAAAATTACACTAAAATTAGTTTCATCTTCTAGAACTAACAAAAAGTAAACAACAGTAATGAAACTATAACTAAATCAAAGTCAGCCAAAGGCATGAGGCTGTAGTGTCCCATTTCCATTTGCCAGTCAAATGGACACCAGATCCACTCTCTATGTGACCTTCAGTGAGGATCACTACAGTGTGGTCTCAGACAAGGTGCCTTATCCAAAATTCCATGAGGTACATTTGAAGACCAGTCAGATTGGATGATCTTACCAACACAGCAGGGAGCAATAAATACAGTTGAAATCTGCTTGTTTATGGGCTGAACTTATTATTGATTCAGTTGTTTATTGTAGTGAGAAACACATTTGCCCGTCCTACACTTGACAGGCAAGGGTTTGTTGCCCAGTTTAAGTTGTAACACCATGCTGAACCAATAAAGCTGCTTACATACTGAATGTGGTGTGTACAAGCTGCTTTTTGATCACACCGCGCTTGGTATGCACTAGTTTCACCAGCTGGACATAAAGAAAAGCAGTAGGCCTTTCATCCATTTTGTGGAGAACGGACACACCTACTTCTGTCTTATTGGTTGAACATAGGCCAAATGCAAAGGAATTTTTCAGCTTTTTAGGAAAGTGTTGTTTTCACTGAGATTTCATATGAAAATGATGTGTTTCCACAGCAGTAAACAGTGAGTTTTTAACAGCCCAGGAGTCCTTGGGCAAAACTTCTAACATGATGTTTACCAACCAATCTGCAACATGTTGACAAGTGTAAGTCTCATTATCAATTTCATACTGTAACTTAACGGACATGTATGTGAGCAAATTAGATCATTTATTTAAAATAAATAAATAAATGTGTAAGCTCCAACTGCGTATCCTTCACAGGCCATGAGTCTGACACATTGAAACCAAGCACTCTCCAGGTCTTTCACCCTTAAAGTTCACGCAGATTTGGCTTCATCACCAGTGTGGAATTTGAGGAGGGCAACTGGAGTTACTGCTCTATTTGGAACAGTGCTTCTGGACTGTAAGTCTAAACCACCAAAGAGAAGAGCTTAATAATGTTATACTGTCCTCTACTGGTCAGTCACTTGCATTGCGCAATCCTCTAATCTGCAATCGTTGCTTAATATAGATCCTATTCTGAGGGACATTAGCTTTCAATTTCTTCATGTTTCAGACGACAACTGCTGCGTTTAAAAACAGCAGCAGAAGTGATCTGGGCTGACCTCTGGTCAGTTGTGTCCAGTTACATGATTTTGCCAGAATTAGAAATAAATGACTGCTCTGAATGGAGAAGTCTGTGACACACGCATGATATAAGCACCTGCAAAAAAATCTCTGCTGTTGCCATGGATACAGCAAGAGGCTGATAAGCATGAAAGTGAATGTGTGTGTCTCTCTGTAGATAAAGGAAATGGGAGCCAGTGTGGGTCTCTGTACACTATATGGTCAAATGTCTGTGGATATTGCTTCTAATTAGTCATCTGCTCTTTTGAGGTATTCCCTTTTTTTATGTGTTGGGTATAATCTCTATACAAAGAGGACATTTTGCTCTGGAGCCTCCAAGGTCACACGGTCCAGTGCCCAATGCTGTGTTTTTCTGTCTGTGTAGAGGGGTTAAAAATGCCCACCAGCACTGGAACTGTTTTCTCTGGAGTAATTACACTCCATGCAATACCTTGAAGATTAGAAATAGAAATTTGAGAATGGAGATTAATGGATGAGCAGGTTTCTAGAGGGTATCAGTGCAACAGTGAAACCACTGAACATACCACTCAGGAGAGGTCATTAATAATTTAGCATAGTTTTGTTTATGAAGGATGAACATTGTCTACTTTAAAAGGATGATGACAGAGAGGTTTGTTGCTTGTTTTTTTTTGTTGGGGCTCATCATGTAGGTGGCTACAGTGTGAGTCAGGATTCCAGAGGTGTCCAACAAAAACTAGAGAGAGTGAGAGAAAGAGAATTCAATACAAATCACTACTGTGCTCATCATTTAAAACCAAAATTCAGCATAGGAATTACATATAAATAGAAATTGCAAAATTAAGGTTAGCTTAATTTAACTATATTTTAAGCTTAGCTTAACCTGTTGTTTTCTTGTCCACAAGATGACACTAAGGAGGCATTTTCTCTTTCCATTTCTGTATCCACACAGGATTTCCATAATCAACTTTGCAGATGACACCACTGTTCTAGGCCTTATCTAAAGGAAATAAAGTAGAATGTGTCTCCAGCTTTAGTTTCCTGAGACTCCACATCTATGATGATCTTTGTCTAGGTCCAACAGTGTCTTTAAACCCTGAAGAAGGTCCAGCTATCTCCTCCAACTCTGACTGTTTTACAATTGAGAACATTCTGGGGGCGCTTCAGAAATTCTTTCAGTTATTTTTTTTTTTTTACTTATTTGCACTTTATGGTAAATAATAAACTGCATTATCTTTGCCCCATACTGGTGATGGGTGCAAAGACAATAATATTCCTTCCATCCATCTATTTATCAATTGTCATAAAGGATGCAAAATACTGTAAACAACTAAAAGATTTTGAAGTATGTATGACAACATCTACCAAATATATAAATTCAGGGGAAAGTCTGTTGAAAACTGAGTGAATTGTAATTTTAATAGTTTTGAGATATATTAAAAGGATGAGTTGAGATGAACAGAATATGTAACTTTTAGATTAATGGGCAGAGGGTATACACTGAAACATATCTCAATGTGCCATTCTTCAGTTAAACACATATTTAATTTTTTCAACTGGTTAGTTTAAAGCTACTGGTCTGATGACACTTTTCTGTGCTGATGATGACACCTTGAATATAGGTTGATGATTACACCAATACTATGCCATTCCAATATTTCAACATCAGCCTTATATTTCGTCATTTGTATTTTACTGAAATACATTTGCTCAAGATAATTATTGTACAGGGTGGGCCATTTATATGGATACATCTTAATAAAATGGGAATGGTTGGTGATATTAACTTCCTGTTTGTGGCACATTAGTATATGGGAGGGGGGAAACTTTTCAAGATGGGTGGTGACGGTGGGGGCCATTTTGAAGTCGGCCATTTTGGATCCACCTTTTGTTTTTTCAATGGAAGAGGGTCATGTGACACATCAAACTTATTCGGAATTTCACAAGAAAAACAATGGTAACTTTATTCTTTCATGAGTTATGTACAGGTTTCTGACCACTTATAAAATGTTCAAAGTGCTGCCCATTGTGTTGGATTGTCAATGCAACCCTCTTGTCCCACTCTTCACACACTGATAGCAACACCGCAGGAGAAATGCTAGCACAGGCTTCTAGTATCCGTAGCTTCAGGTGCTGCACATCCTGATGGTATGGTGTGGTATATGGGGTACAAAGATGGTGGGGCCATTCTTTATCAATGGAAACCTCAAGGTCACTGACTATGAGAAATTGCTACATGATGATATGTTTTCCTCTTTATGCACGGAAGCTGGCATGTTCCCTGAGTTTTTCCAGCAAGATGGTGCACCACCACATTATGGGTGTCTGGTCTGAGCATTCCTAGATGAACGGTTTCCTGGAAAGTGGATTGGTCATTGTAAATGACCCATGCTGTACTCCAAATACTCAAATATGCTGTTAATCACAGAAAAAATTATTAACAGGAAACATCATCACAAAACCTATGGGCCATTGTTTTTCCCCTCCTCTAACCAGCATTTTCTGCTGAAACAGGCCTTGATAAATGGTATAGGATCTCAAATATATATGTACTTAAAACGTAACCCCTCTTCAAATTTTTTTCAGTGCAGAACCCAGTTTGTTATTGTTTCCTGTGCTAATACATACACTTCAACTATAATAAGGGGCTCTTAATGAACTGATCAGCCCATCTTGCCCCAAATGTTAAAATGTAGGTACGTTTGTAGGGTTTTGTAACATTCACTTTATTCCATGCTATTCTTCAGCTGTCCACCAGAGGTGTTATTCGCCAGACTTCTGAGGGCAGCTGATTACTGTTGTGCCTTGATTCTTCGGTTATACGTCACACCACTCAGAACACATTACTTATCAAGTCTTGTGGAGGGTTGATTTTGTTCTACAATGTATTATTCAACACCTGTAACTAACCTCACCTGGCTGAATGCCTTCCAATGCTCACAGAAATATTTCAGTATCTAGTCTTAACTCTTCTTTGTTACGGCAGCAAAGTCTGTCTGTGAGGAGTTTAATGTGTTCACCCTGTGTCTGTGTAGATTTCCCCCAAGTGCTTTTGTGAGATAATTGGACAAAATACTTGTGGTCACTCTTGGAAAGGAGATCAGTTAATAGCCAGTTGCCTATGCCATAAGGTCCTAGGATAATGCTTTATTGATTCTAAAATGCACACATCAGTTTCAGATTTCATTCGCTAATACACCAGCAGATTGTGTTAGGAGAGTTTGCCTAAGCACATGTGGTAACATGTATAACGGTTTCACATGCTGTTTCTTCTAAAGGTCTAAAGTTCACATACATTCAAAAGTGGATTCTGGTCTTGCATTAAACACAGGCTCATTTCTCTGGATTCCGCTGAATCATTTAACTATATTTTGTAGAGTAGATGGTCAAAGTATTCTTTGCTATCTTGTATTGTGAAATGTTTTTTTTTTGTTTGTTTGTTTGACAACTTCAAGATATGGTTCAGTTATGGCTCAGTGTGGTGATTCATAACCCTTTTTGTTTATTCTCACCTGTTTGTTGTGGAAAGTTTCCAAATGAGAAAATTCAAAATATTTTTCAGTTTAATTTTGCCTCTCCCAACTTTTATTTATTTATTTATTTATTTATTGAGGGGGGTTGCTGTCATAACATTCAAATCAACCAGTGACTATTTACAAAGCACAGACAAGTAGGTCAGTGAAAATGCTGGAAATCTTTGTATATTTCAGTTGAATAAATTTTTTCAGTAAAATACTACCTTAAATTCTGGTCATTCCTTGGTTAGTTTCTTTCTGTTTCTAGATTTGAAAAGAGGAAACTTGTCATTAAAGTAAGCCTTTGTTTTCAGTACTAAAGAACACTTTCCCTTTCGCTGGATCTATTTACATTTACATGCAAGGTCAGGTCACAAGATTCTGAATTATCACTCTGTCTACTCTGTCTAAGAATATGAGCCTTCTACTCAACACCTACACGATGATATGGAGTAGGAGGAAGATAAAATAATTAATGCACATACCCCTTAATCTAACTCAGAGCTAATAATGATATTAGAAACACACACACACACACACACACACACACACACACACATTCTGTTGCACTAGAGGCAGAAAACTCACTCAGAGAGGCGGGCAGCCATCCCCAGAGCCCGAGGAGCATGTGTGTTCACTTCCCCTTGTGCAATAGTTTGTGTGTGTGTGTGTGTGTGTATTCAATGTCATGGATGGGATAAATGTGAATGAATTGTTGTAGATTTCACAATGTCAATAAAAGGACATTGAGCACATTTATCATGTTTAATAATGGATCAGTGCTTTGAAGAACTGCATAATTTATAAAATACATTAATTGGACTAATTGAGTGATTTAAAAATACACAACACATATACACTTTACATGATTAAAGATAAGAACACATTAAAACCCAAGGCCTATTTCCCTTGTGGTCCTCTTCACAAAACATTTTAAAAACAAAATGTTAATTCAAAATTTATTCTTTTTGGTTTACAATGCATTAAAATGTAATGAATAATGGGGAACAAAAAGATCTAAAACCTTTTCTCTCGTCTCTGATATTACTTTTTTTTACTATTGTTTTTAGAACTGCACCAGGAAAGTAGATTGATAATGTCTCATTATTATCCTCTTGTGCTCTAATGAAAATAAAGTTGAATTGAATTTTCAAAGTCATATATAAACATATAAACGTCTAGTCCAGAATGTAAGGATTACATCCTATCTGACTGACAACAGATTCTTAATTAAAATGGTGATTGTATTTTTTTTAATGTACAGAAACAAAGCATGGTGTTCCCCAAGGCTCAATTTAAGGACCACTGGTATTTTCAATATATATTTGCTGCAGCTGTTGATATAAGTTGGTGTTATTCTGAAGCATGTGTGGAAGGGATCTGTTATTCTATTAACATCTTTTTTTTAACCAGTTAAACTCACATGGTTTAACTTTGTTAAATCCCTAAATGTTGCCCAAAAGATGATGGGTTCTGCTTTAATGTGCTAGTTCCTCTTGTTGTTTCTTCTCCAGAACTTAGGAAATTTGTCATGGCTCTGTAGCCCCGTGGCTTGTAACCATTTTTATAACAACCTCAATCATAATCTTCCAGATAAAATAATGAAAAACTCACATATATAACATTGTTATTTTTCACAGTAAATACACATATTGCGCTGTTTAATTTAACACAGTGTTCCTCCAGAGATGGGAACTATGGTAAAACCACAGCAGTTGTAGGTTCCGTCTCTATCCCTGTTTCCTATAATAAGTCTTTATACTTTGTTCCTGTTTTTTATGTGCCAATCTTTTTATAAGAAGACAGCTAGTAAGCAAGCTGTATCTATCAGGTATTTACCCATTCTTTTCTCTACAATATAGCTTAGATTTTGATGAAATGATAAAAACCCTAAATTAAAAATACAAGCTGGGAAAACTGCATAAAATGTTTTCTGTTTGAATGTTTCTGTTTGGCTTCACTTATCATTCATATTTATGTTAT
This sequence comes from Hoplias malabaricus, assembly GCF_029633855.1. Classification (NCBI taxonomy): domain Eukaryota; kingdom Metazoa; phylum Chordata; class Actinopteri; order Characiformes; family Erythrinidae; genus Hoplias; species Hoplias malabaricus. The sequence goes on from NC_089801.1 coordinate 77,750,596, forward strand.
TAATACTTAAACTAAAATACTACCCATATCTTTACATGTTGGATTATTTGCATGCTTTAAATTTAATAATTTAGTTACCAATACAGTACTAAAATAATGGTACACGTGATTTGTTTTCTAAGGACTTATTTAATCCACCTTACAATTTTGAAAATATGGCTGATAGTATCTCTTTTTTGGTGTGCTCAAGTTTGCGTTGAGTAAAAAATAAAAAATCTATGGAATTGTATTTGAATCCTTGAGTTTGCTCCATCACAACTGACTGGGTAAAATGCATGGCTGGCATAAAGAAAAAAAATGAATTAATTTTTATTTGAAAATTTATTTGAAGGCTACCTACATAAAGATGTCATACTTCATATATATGTGCAACTGAGGATTTACAGGTAATTTATGCCAATAATCACAATGTGACATAAGATGCGTGGTAAATAACATAGTACTAGAACCTTAAACTAAAGCGAGAGACTTTGTCCCATTTTTAACACTATTAATATACATCTTTTCCATATTATCAGATTTATAAACAAAAGGTCACAGCACTGTCAGATGAAGTTTCTAAATTTGAGTAAAAAAACAATTAAGTCAACAACAAATAAGTCTAGTAAAATATCACTTGCCTGCAGTAAGATTTCTTGAATAGAAATGGTATTCTACTTTCTACTTTAATTACAAATGAAATATACAGGCATCCATTTTGCAATTATTGGGATAAACCCATCGTAATTCACCCAAGTCGTATCATTGGGGTCAACACATAAATCCATATTATGGCACCTTTACAATAGAAAAAATAAACTTAATGGAAATGAACATGATTTTTTCCTTAGTAATTCTGAACCATGTCTGTTGATCTGTTCATTCAAAATCTTTAACCCAATGAAAATGGTAACTGAAAAATTGATATTATACTAAAAATCTACATTTGAATTTTAAAGCTGAATAGTGGTGATACCTGTGTCCTCGTGAGTGTGTAAGTGACTGGGTGAGTGTGGGAAGCCCCACGATGGGCTGCAGTACTGTTCAGAGTGTGTTCCATCTTGGCACCCTATGATACCCTGTAGGCTTTGGACCAATCACAACCCTTATCTGGATGAAGGGGTTAAAGATGGATGAATAAATGATGGGCAAAATGTAAAAAAATGTATAACACAATATAATTTTATTTATTTAATTTTTTTTACTTTTTTAGGATGAAGTTTACTGGACCAGTGATTTTGATATATTTCTGGTTCCACTTTATGAGGGTTGGAAGTTTGACACCTCAAAGACCACAGTGTCATCAGTGTGATGAGAATCGCTTTTGCAACTGCTCTGCAAAAGACTTTCAACAAGTCCCCGTTGTTCCAGCAAATGTGTTGATCCTGGATGTGTCCTTCAATAACATAGAATCTATGGAACAGATGGATCTGAGCAAGTACCGTGAATTGAAAACCTTAAAGCTGCAGAATAATAAAATAGGATTGATCCATAATGACACATTCAGTTCACAGCAAAACCTGGAGGAGCTTGACTTGTCTTTCAATGAACTGCAACATATTTTTTCATCCTGGTTTCATAAACTTAAATCACTAAAGCACCTAAATCTTTTGGGAAACCTTTACAAAACCTTAGGCTCTGTTCCACTTTTCCAGGAGGTAGAAAGTTTAAAAACTCTAAGGTTTGGCAACCCATTACTGAAAGAAGTGAGAAGCAATGTCCTAAATAGCCTCCAACACCTGAGTGAGATGATATTTGTTGGAAGTAACTTGGAGTCATATGAGAAAGGCAGCTTCAAGATGCCTCAACCAATGACAAGAGTTTCCCTGAGCCTTCAAGATCTGTTTCAAGAAAAACCAGAAGTGGTCTCAAAGATCCTTCGAGATGTTTCGCACCCTGAGACCTCGCTGATTGTCAAAGATGTTTTATTGCACACAAAGGAATCTATGAAGCCCTTTACAGAGGTCAGAAATGGGGGCACTGTGAATATAATAATGCATAATATGAGCACAACAGATGAAGGAATAACAAGTTTCTTGAAGGTTATGGATGGTTCTCCAGTATCTTACCTCGATATAGAAGATGTACAGCTCAGAGGTGGTGGCTGGTGGGAAGAAGCTCATTTTGCACACTTGGAAAATCTGCACACCACCATTATACGGAATACTGTAATTCAAGACTTCATAAACTTTAGCAGTATGCTCCAGTTAGGATTTCTTCTCAAGAATCCCACGAAGATAGCTGTGATCAACAGCACAGTTTTTGTCATGCCATGCCCTACCTCTTTTCTTCTGAGAAATATAGAGTACTTAGATTTGAGTCAAAATCTACTATCTGATCTTACCTTGGAGGAAACCTTATGCCGTGGTGTTGCCATAATGCGCAATCTCATCACATTCAATGTGAGCCAAAATTCTCTGAAGTCAATTGGGCTCATCTCACACCTGGTGAGAGAACTTCCGAAGCTGACATTTTTGGACATCAGTCACAATGACTTATTAACAATGCCACAGAAATGCAGCTGGCCTGAGAGTCTGACGTTTCTGAATCTGTCTTCAACAAAGTTACGACGAGTAACATCATGCCTACCTTTGAGTCTGACAATTCTGGATCTTAGTCAGAATGACCTGACAATATTCCACCTCAGTCTTCCCAACCTTGTGGAACTTAATTTGTCTGGAAATAGGTTTGGGCGTTTCCCTGAAGGAGGAAGATTCCCCAAAGTGAAAATATTGCTCATTCAGAGCAATACCTTGAACCTATTCAACAAAAGTGACCTGATGAAGTTCGGAAGTCTGCGGTATTTGGAAGCTGGCCTGAACAATTTTGTTTGTTCCTGTGAATTTCTGGCATTTTTCAAATATGATGTTGACCACTTGATCACTCTCAGGGATGGTCACAGCAACTATGTATGCAACTCTCCCTTTCCGTTGAGGGGTCTTAGAGTTGACAGAGCTGAGTTGTCAGTCTTTGATTGTCACATGGTTCCTGCAGTCTCCATTCTCTGTGCTGGGTTAGTCCTCACCCTAGTCCTTGCTGGTGTGACTTGTCACAAGCTTCATATTTTGTGGTACCTCCAGATGACCATTGCATGGCTACAAGCAAAACGAAAACCAGCAGTAAGCAGAGCAGGAGAGAGTCTTCGCTATGATGCTTTTGTTTCGTATAGTCAGCACGATGCCGAGTGGGTCGAAGAAATCTTGGTTCCAAAGCTTGAAAACGCACATCCTCCATTTGCCCTCTGTTTGCACAAGAGAGACTTCCTTCCAGGACGCTGGATTGTGGACAGTATTATTGACTCTATCGAGAAGAGCCACCGCACTCTCTTTGTTCTTTCAGAGAACTTTGTCACAAGCGAATGGTGCCGATATGAACTGGACTTTTCACATTTCCGTATCATTGATGAACACAATGACTCTGCTGTCCTGATCCTTTTGGAGCCTATTCCCAAAGAGACCATTCCAAAGCGCTTCTTGAAACTGCGCAAAATAATGAACTCCAGGACGTACCTTGAGTGGCCACAGGACGAAGAAAGGAGGGAAGAGTTCTGGAACAATCTGAGGGCCGCACTCAAGAGAGAAGATCCCTGAATCTTTTGAAACAATTCAACTGTTAACTTAGTTTCACAACCTAAAGTTTCATGTGGTTGATTACAGGTTAGTTTATTGTATCATACTTTAATAGTTCCCTAAATTGTAGAGTGCAGATAACCAAAGAATGATCTGAAACTGCAATCTTACTGGCTTTTGCTTTAAATTTGACATGTTAAATTAACACATTTTTTACTTTTGCTTGATGATCATGCAAATTTTATCCTCTTCTGCCCCCTAGTGGAAAGTATTCCAGAATAAAATAAAAAAGAATACTTACTTGGATATTTTTGATATTGGAATTAAATTACAATTATTTTAATAAAACAAGACTTTGTTGTTTATGTGTGAAATATTACGGCTGTGTTGAGCTGCTAGTGAGCAATGATACCTGGAAAAGCGATGTCAACAGGTTTAACATCTCTCCACAATGAAGTTAGTGCTTAAAAAAACATCTTTACTCTGTTCCATACTCTGTTCCATGTGTCATTTCTCATTATTACACATAACTTCATTTATAGACATCTATGGCCTCTGCACCTATAAAAAATATATTTATTTAGAAAATTGGTGATGTGTTCAATACTTATTCCACCCGCTGTGTGTGTGTGTTTTTGTTTTTGTGTGTGTGTGTGCAGAGAGTGTGCAAAGCTGTCATCAAAGCAAAAGGTAAAATCACATAAAAAAACATTCTGGTTTGTTTAACACTTTTTTTTATTTACTGCATAAATAAATTCCATATCTGTTCCTTCATAGATTTAATCTCTTCTGTATTCATTTCCAGTGTAGAAAATTACAAGAAAAAACAAACCATTAAATGAGAGGTTTCCAAACTTTTGACTGGTACTGTACATTCACAACCTGTGGAAAATGGCCCAAAACAAAGGAAACCCTCCCTGAGTGGGTGTGTCCAAACATTTGACTGGTACTTGCTTTTAGACAATCAGGTTAGAAATGCGGAAGGTATAATCTTCCATCACTCGGCCTTGGTGCCACCTACTGGAAACTTTGAGAACACACAATCTTAGTGGGTTACCCTCGCAGACAGTATGGTGCATCAAATGTAATGGGTTTTTATTTGTGTACAGAAAAAAAGTCAATAAAATCTGATCAGTGCAATTGTTCAATGTGGTCAAAAGACATTGCTTTTTGTTTTGTTTTCTAAGTAAAAATACATAAAAAATGTATCTACACATAATGATGTGTTTTAAATATTGTTTAAAAAAATGAAGCTATTTTTAAAAGTTCTATTTATGGTTGACATATTTCTTTTGCAAGACAAATCTGACATATTTTCCCAATATGCTAAATCCAACAAATAACAGAAGTGTGCATTGACGTGCAGAAGATGAGTCCCATGTGGTGCAGTGATCTAAGCACTGGCCCCATTATCCGGAGGCCATCGGATTGATATCAGGTGACGCCTCAAGCACCCAAGGCTAGGGAATCTAAAAAAGCACAATCGACCTTGCTCAGTCAGTGTGGACAAGATTGAACAGGCTCCTTCTACCCCTAAGCACAATGCTAGCCAGCACAGGCATGTGTCAGCTGACATGACAGATCTGGACAATTACCATTCTCCTCCAAGCTTGTTGAGCTGTCCAGTGGCATTCTGTGGACTGCAGTTTTGAAAGAGATGGGAGACTACACATTTCTTGGAGAAAGCATCTGCTTCTCACACGGCCAGATTGTTCACGTTGTCTGTGACTGGGGGAGTCCAGGTTCACTGGAGTTGGCCAAGACTACTAACAAGAGATGGAAATGAGAAAAATAAACTTTGTAGATCATGTTTCTTTGTGCTTTTTTTTTAATATTCACTTTTTAACCTACATTTCAAAGATTGTTACAATTGACCAGTGGTCCATAATTTTGCACACAGCTGTATAATGTAGTCTAGGACTGTTTCACTGTATTGTACATTTTCTTTGCCTCACATTTTATAAACATACACTCTCCTACTGCATTTTCATGCTGACATTAAGAGTTCAGTGTTGCTGTCCATAAATTTTCACTAACTGCAATATTACAACCTAGCTTAGTAATAAGGTTCCTGCTTGACAGTGACTAACAATAAAAGTTTGCATGAACAGATGGCTTCCTCTTTTCAAATCCTCAAATTTAAAGCACAGATCACTGGAGCAAGACACCTCAAGACTTTACGTAACAGGTTTTACTTTTTGAAACAAGAGGGAAATTGTGGGAAAGCTAGTTTTGGACACTAAAAAGGACAAAGCTCCGCTAAGACCGCTCTTTTTTACAACTTTTCATGAAAGTGCACAGGATGAAAGGTATAGGTCTTTTCTATTTACTGCCCAACTTCTAAGACAAACCATTTGTGCTTTTCATAACATGTTCTTAAGGATTTTAAAGCTTATAACGAAAGACTTTAACTTTGGTTTTTGGGGGGTGGGGATTTCCTTCCTGTGATGCAAAGTTCTATATCTTACTCTGAGGCTGAAGGTTTTGACTTATCAGATCTTAACAGCCCAACTTCCAGAGAATAACACACTGCACACAGAGTAGAAAGGTAATCATAATATCTATCACATATTTATTAATATTTTGTATTATTATAACACACTGCATTCAGAATTTAAATACGAATATTATAATAAATATAATTTTTTTGTTGTTATTACTGCACTTACTATAGTAAATAGCAATAGTAACTTTTTTGCTGGTCTGTTTTTGTAATCATTAATATTTCCTACATTATTTTTAACATCAACTATTGCTTTCATATTTATTTTCATTAAACTATTTTAATATAAATTTGTCACAAAAATACTGCATTGATTTGCTGTAATGAATAGATGTGTATCCAGGCCTGTCACATTGGTAAAATTCAAACAACATTCAAAAGTCCTCCCAAAGGTTTTGTAGGGTGCCACATCACTCCAGAGATATCCATTGCTCCACAACCCAGTGCAAGGTGGCTTTATAGCCCTGTAGGTGAGGCTTGTTATTGAGCAAGGTGAACTTAGGGTCATGTGCAGCTGCTCCAGAGCATCCATATTTTATGTGCAAGCTGTTTAATGTGCAACCAAACGTCTAACCTAATGCATGAATATTGCTCACATGGTGGCGTGACGATAAGGCACATCTAAGGAGATAAAAGATATTCATCATTTTTCTAAAACTGATTAGCAGCTTCTCTCAGTATATTTTAATACTGCTCATATGAGCACAGTGACTTATGGAAATATCCTGTGCAATTACAATCAGGGACTTTCCTCTTGTGCAGGTTCCTCATAAAACAGGCATCTTATGAGCATATCTTTTCTATGATTAGCTCAAACATGCAATCACCATCTAAACCGTGGTAGCTGTGACTAGACTTCACATTTGTAATTATTTACACCGAATGTAGAGGACAGAACAAAGAATGGTGAACATTCAAGGCAAGATCCCTTCGTCAGATGCTTCAACACACTTGGAGGAGAGCATTAACTGCTCCTTCTGTTACGTAACAATTAGTCTAAGGTTCTGCCAGAGGCATATACAATGCCTAAGTGTTGGGCTGTGGAACAAAGGAGTTGTGATCTGTGTGGTGTCTCAGCACTATCCAGTAAGTATGGGATGAGTTGGAGTGATATTTATTTAACTTATAATTCACACAACCAGACCTCACTGAGGTTTGTGTCATTTATTGCTATCAAATCCTCACAGCAATATTCAAATACCTAGTCTAAATCCTTTTTAGAAGAGTTGAAAATACCTCACAATACTATGCATACCCTTGATTTCAGAATACCTGCTGGAAAACTTGGTTCTCATTATAATGTAATTCCAATGAAAGAATCTGATTGGTTAATCAGTGTGCTGTTCTTTTGTGACATACTGACCTGAAAAGATACTTAAAGCAGAACTGAACTAATATTACTTATTAGTAATTAAGCTTCATGCTCAATATGGTCTGTGGTAGGAGGTACTACTTTATTGTTGCATATTGAATATTAAAAGCCAAGGATCAAGGATTGTAGGGAAACACTATTCTCTCTGGTTTGCTTACCTTTAGTTCTCCACATGTTTTACTGAGGAATTGTATCTTTGAGGGCATAAAAATCACAGCTGTTTGTACATGGCTGAAGTGTAACGCCCACCCTCTCCGTTCCTCAAAGGAGCACCAACTAACACGGCCAACCCCCCGTACAGGTCAGTCGAGGCTATTCTCATCTCTGGTACCACGCTGGTGGAACGAGCTTCCAAGGACTATCAGAGCAACAGAAACCCTCTCCTCATTCAAGAAATCCTTGAAAACCCAGATCTTCCGAGAGTATCTTTTGCACTGAAAGTCTTTCTTTAATGCACTCAATGTAAGGTAATTTGTATAATTTGTGCTGTAGTTCGAATGTTAGATCCTCTTTTGAAAGTCGCTTTGGATAAAAGTGTCTGCCAAATGCATAAATGTAAATGTAAATGTAACTTGTCTGTAAGCTTTTAGTCACTGTTTTAATTACCACAGAAACTCATTTTTTGCTCAAGTTGTTAAGTTTTGTAGCATTTTTGGTCTGTGTTCTTTCATACAGTTAGCACTCTCCTGAATTTAGAGTTGGAATAGAGCAATATCCTCGTCTTGTTTAATTGCTTTTCAATGTTATCATTTTCCAAAAACCTCCACATCCTGTCTATTTGCTGTGAGAAGAGAGAGAGAGAACCTAGGATACTGGACAGAAACCCTTTTGGTTTTTTTTACACATTTATTGACATTGGGGCTTCCTTAACATATTTAGAAAGTGTTTTTCGATTAAAATAGTGAAAGTCGCCTTTAAAGCAAATTGGCATGCATGTTTTCATTGCGAGGTTTAAATAACCCTTGGGTGTTATATTTTTAAAAATACATTGGTCCTGAAGTGCTGTGTTTATATAACGATATATGATATAGTTGATTACACATTACTTATTACATGCATCATTTGTACATCATTTGTATTATTCATTCATTCATTGTATGTAAGCACTTATCCAGTTCCAGGTTGCGGTGTGTCAGGAGCCTACCTGGAATCACTGGGTGCAAGGCAGGAATACACCCTGGAGGGGGTGCCAATCCTTCACAGGGCGACACACACACATTCACACACTTTTTAGTCACCAATCCACCTACCAAAGTGTGTTTTACGACTGTGGGAGGACACTGGAGCACCTGGAGGAAACCCATGGGGAGAACACACCAAACACCTCCACGTGGGTTTCCTCCCGGTGCTCCGGTGTCCTCCCACGGTCCAAAACACACGTTGGTAGGTGGATTGGTGACTCACTTGTGTCCCTTGGTGTGAGTGTGTATCACACAGTGAAGGACTGGCGCCCCCTCCAGGGTGGGTTCCAGCCTTGGGCCGAGTGATTCCGGGAAGGCTCTGGACCCACAGCGATGCTGAACTGAATAAGTGCTTACAATGAATGAATGAATGATCAAATCACCTTGGTAAGTGACATGATATCGTCTCTTTTGTCTTAGACATATCTTTATACAGATTTTTGCCATTTTCTTTATTATTTTTGTCCTGAGGGTCCACAAGTTAACTAGTTGAATGTCAAGTGTTCTTTTCTTTTCACACCAGGATGAAGAAGTCTCTATTCACAGTTATCTGTGTCTGTTTTACCTGGGTTCACATATTGACCTCGCCAAGACTCAGCTGTTACAAATGTGATGAGTATCACTTCTGCAATTGTTCTGCCCGAAATTTCCTGCATGTCCCAGCAGTTCCTGAAAATGTCATAACCCTTGATGTTTCCTTCAATGAAATTGAATCCATCGAGAAGAGAGATTTGAGCATGTACACTGAGCTCAAAAATCTGTATATGCAAGGAAATGAAATTAATACTCTCTATGAAGAATCATTTGGTTCACAGCACAAACTGGAGGTTCTTGACTTGTCTTTTAATAAACTGGAACATATTTCTTCATCCTGGTTTCAAGAACTCAAATCACTTAAGCACCTAAATCTGCTGGGAAACGTATATACAACCTTGGGATCTGTACCAATATTCCAGTTTCTACAGAACTTGAAATCGCTAAAATTTGGAAATCGTTCACTGAAGAAAGTAAACAAAAATGTTATCAAAGGTCTTCCCCAACTGAGTGAGATGGTATTTGTTGGAAGTAACTTGGCGTCATATGAGACAGCCAGCTTCAAGATGCCTCAACCAATGACAAGAGTTTCCCTGAGCCTTGAAGATCGGTTTCAAGAAAAACCAGAAGTGGTCTCAAAGATCCTTCGAGATGTTTCGCACCCTGAGACCTCGCTGATTGTCGAAGATGTTTTATTGCACACAAAGGAATCTATGAAGCCCTTTACAGAGGTCAGAAATGGGGGCACTGTGAATATAATAATGCATAATATAAGCACAACAGATGAAGGAATCACAAGTTTCTTGAAGGTTTTGGATGGTTCTCCAGTATCTTACCTCGATATAGAAGATGTACAGTTCAGAGGTGGTGGCTGGTGGGAAGAAGCTCATTTTGCACACTTGGAAAATCTGCACACCATCATTATACGGAATATTGAAATTCAAGGATTCTTTAATTTCAGCAGTATGCTCCAGTTAGGATTTCTTCTCAAGAATCCCACGAAGATATCTGTGATCAACAGCACAGTTTTTGTCATGCCATGCCCTACCTCTTTTCTTCTGAGAAATATAGAGTACTTAGATTTGAGTCAAAATCTACTATCTGATCTTACCTTGGAGGAAACCTTATGTCGTGGTGTTGCCATAATGCGCAATCTCATCTCATTCAATGTGAGCCAAAATTCTCTGAAGTCAATTGGGCTCATCTCACACCTGGTGAGAGAACTTCCGAAGCTGACATTTTTGGACATCAGTCACAATGACTTATTAACAATGCCACAGAAATGCAGCTGGCCTGAGAGTCTGACGTTTCTGAATCTGTCTTTAACAAAGTTACGACGGGTAACATCATGCCTACCTTTGAGTCTGACAATTCTGGATCTTAGTCAGAATGACCTGACAATATTCCACCTCAGTCTTCCCAACCTTGTGGAGCTCCAAATTTCAGGGAACAGACTTCTTCAGTTCCCAGAGGGAGCATTCCCTAGTATTAGTACATTGTTTATTCAGAGGAATACCTTGAACCTTTTCAACAAAAGTGACCTGATGAAGTTCGGAAGTCTGCGGTATTTGGAAGCTGGCCTGAACAATTTTGTTTGCTCCTGTGAATTTCTGGCATTTTTCAAATATGATGTTGACCACTTGATCACTCTCAGGGATGGTCACAATAACTATGTATGCGACTCTCCATTTCCATTGAGGGGTCTTAGAGTTGACAGAGCTGAGTTGTCAGTCTTTGATTGTCACATGGTTCCTGCAGTCTCCATTCTCTGTGCTGGGTTAGTCCTCACCCTAGTCCTTGCTGGTGTGACTTGTCACAAGCTTCATATTTTGTGGTACCTCCAGATGACCATTGCATGGCTACAAGCAAAACGAAAACCAGCAGTAAGCAGAGCAGGGGAGAGTCTTCGCTATGATGCTTTTGTTTCGTATAGTCAGCACGATGCCGAGTGGGTCGAGGAAATCTTGGTTCCAAAGCTTGAAAACGCACATCCTCCGTTTGCCCTCTGTTTGCACAAGAGAGACTTCCTTCCAGGACGCTGGATTGTGGACAGTATTATTGACTCTATCGAGAAGAGCCACCGCACTCTCTTTGTTCTTTCAGAGAACTTTGTCACAAGCGAATGGTGCCGATATGAACTGGACTTTTCACATTTCCGTATCATTGATGAACACAATGACTCTGCTGTCCTGATCCTTTTGGAGCCTATTTCCAAAGAGACCATCCCAAAGCGCTTCTTGAAACTGCGCAAAATAATGAACTCCAGGACGTACCTCGAGTGGCCACAGGACGAAGAAAGGAGGGAAGAGTTCTGGAACAATCTGAGGGCCGCACTCAAGAGAGAGGATCCCTGAACCACTTGAGTTTAAGCCCATTTTGCCTGTAGTCGTTTTGTTAGATTGCAGTTGCACCACTGCCTTTGGCAGATATGGTGATACAAGGCATTGTTTAAAAAATAAAATCACAGTTAATTGTTGTGGCTGAGTGTGTTTCAGTTTACATTATGTATATTATATTCTAAATATGAATGGTCCCTTCCATCAGTATTCAAGTTTAGTGCTTTGATTACTGTAACTGTAATAAAATGTTGATATTTTTATAACAGCAGCTTGCCTATTTTTTCACGCACATTAAGAAGTACAAGTTTGGGAGCTTGGGGGGTATAGATGAAGTCTCCCCCAAGACTGATGTAGGAGCAGGGGAATCCGTCCAATAGCACACACTATGTGACACAATTACATGTTATTGAATAAACAACCATTCACTCATAATACATTCTATTCTCACAATATACAGGGGGGGCGTTTATATGGATTCACCTTAATAAAATGGGAATGGTTGGTGATATTAACTTCCTGTTTGTGGCACATTAGTATGTGGAAGGGGGGAAAGTTTTCAAGATGGGTGGTGACCATGGTGACCATGGTGAAATCTGCCATTTTGGATCCAACTTTAGTTTTTTCAATGGGAAGAGGGTTATGTGACACATCATGTGACATTGTCAAACAACATTGACAATCCAACACAATGGGCAGCACTTTAAAACCACCACAGCACACCATTGTTTTTCTTGTGAAATTCCCAATAAGTTTGATGTGTCACATGACCTCATATTTAGGCATTCACTGCATCAGTTAAAAAAGTTTTTCGACTTTATTTTTCTTAATTTTGATTCATTTCAATTAAACAATTGATATCAAATTATATTCTCTGTACTTCTGAACTTATCAGGGAAGCATAACTTTACACCGATGAGAAACACTGCTCCAGTGGTCGCTCTTTTCTTCTCTCTGACCTATTTACATTTCATAAACTGGTGGTAATAAAAACACCAAAATCACAAAGGCTCTTTATTGTTAATCTGCACAGCCGTGTTTCCACATTTAGAGAAACTGCAGTTGTTTCTGTTACTGTCTGAACCTTGGCTTGAGGTATGAAGTCATTCTACAGACCTCCCACAGTCACCTGTATCATCATCTTCTTCCTGAGTCTCACAAAATCTATGTCACCAACTGAGCCGACAAAAGCTTTTGGAAAACTAACAATACATTTTTGTTTCATAAAATACTTCGTAAAATTGTCTAAATATGGTTTGCCTCAGTAAAGAATAGATTGAATTTTCTGAATATTTATTATACTTAATGAGCATGTGACAGGTAGAATACACTACATCTATGAAATGGAATATAAATGCTTAGTTTTACTTCAAGTAACATCACTCAAATCGTACCTGGAATTGATTCAGTTTTGCAAAAACCTAGTGTCAAGATTTTCTCCTGTGTTTTCATGATGATAGCAACAATTTTGATAACAACACTTCATTCACAGTTCAGTAGAGAACTCAGAACACTCGCCCCAAATGAATGGAAGTTGGTTTTGGCATTTCTCTTCATTAGATGATGAAAGAGGCACCTCTAAAGACCATGTATCATATTTGACACCTTTGACTTTATAGGGTTATAATAATGATGGTAATTGAGTCTTGAGGGCATTTAACCAGAGAATCATTTAGGTTTTGATGGGCATCCTTACTGTCAGATACAGTTTGGCTGTTTATGGGAACACTGAAAAGGCTAAAACATCATTTCACCTTAGTGTACCTGACCTCAATGATATTTCTGTGGCTGAAAGTCATCAAATCACTGAAGTTTACAGTGTACCATAGTCCAAAATACAGAAATCTGCCACAGTACAAAGAAATGACAAGAAAATGGTTTATAGCCACAGAACAGACATGTCTGAGCTTAGCATAGACTTAACGTTAAGGACAATGCAAGACATTTATCTAAAATATTTTTTAAGTAATAACAATGTAGCATTTCTGTACCTTTATTAAAAAAATAAAATAAAACATAATAAAATATGATGTACCGCTGTCTTAGCAGCACATAGCTTACTACTGCAATAGCTTAGCATGCTACAGCTTTACAAACTGCCCAACTGAATCTATACTGAGCCTTATTTAGGACAGAATCTGACTCATATCTGAGGGAGCATGGGTTCTGTGTGTGTCAATAGTCAATAGCTTAGCAACTCTTACACAATTGCCCTCACTAGCACTTAACGCTACTCAGTGGGAAGGCTAAAACAGGTACAGTTCTGGCTCACCAAAGCCCCAGTTATATATGTTTAGAGAACAAAGATTTAAATCTGAGCAGGTAGAATTGACTAAACTTTCCTCATAAACACCAGAGCACATGAGGCTAATGTTAGCTTAGTCAGAAGCAACCCACAGCAGTTCCACTTCATTGATAATGCTCTGAGGGAAATTGAAGGCTCAAACCTAAGCACAAAAGAAAAAACTATTTCTGTGTGTGTGACTGTTTATCCACTCAACTCTTAATTCGTTATACTCATTAGCTGCTCTGAGGAGATTTTAGAGAAACACTCAATCTGAGTAACGTAATGTAACACGGGTTGTGGATCTTACCTTTTTCTGCTGATTGGAGCTAAAAAAAATTGTGCGCTAGGCTAGTTTTAGCTAAGACTTAGCATAGCAGCCCCATTCCCCCTATTAAACAGTCAGCATTTGGTGTTTTGTTCTGGTTTAAAATTTGTTGCTTGGCAGTTTTGGGTGGTCCTCCTGCAAAAGAATCTGTACAATGTTTTTTCTGTAAATAAATCTAATATATATATTTAAATTTCAAGAGTTACATAACACAGAAATAATGTTTATATTTGTGTTGCTTTCTTTTTTATTTGTACACTCATATGATCCCAACATTTTCTACTCTGAGTTTGTATACATTTATAATAAATATTATTGAACAAAATATAAAAGTTGAAGTTGTAAATTAAGCACATAAGTACTATAGACCTGAGGTCAGTATATGTTATATATTTTACTCTCTATTCACAGTCATTTCTTGAGAAGTTATTTTTTGGATTGAGCTTTGACTGCAACTGTGATCCCTCAAACTAAGTCAACGTGAACTTTATTGTCACTCGTCAGGAGTGCGTAGCTGAACAAAATTGTATTCCTCTAGAGGACAACCAACACAACCTGCAGCAACAGACGAGTTACTGTCTCTGACTTTACATCTACAAGGTGGACCAAAGATGTAGGAGTGTCTAACAAAGTATCCAGTGAGTGGATACAGGGTTTTAAAACTCCAGCGGCACTGTTTAAAATCTCCAGCAGTCACTGCTGTGTCTGATCCACTCTACACCAGCACAACACACACTAACACACCACCACCACGTCAGTGTCACTACGACCCTGAGAATGATCCACCACCACATCACACCTGCTCTCTGTGGGTCCTAACCATGTGAAATGGGGATTATAATGTATGAAAAGTAACAGAAGGACTACAGTAGAACTACAAAGGGCTCCTGTGTGGTCAGTGGAGCGTTCTGAAGGATTATGAAAATTATTGTTAGCTGGTTAAAACCAGCTAATAAACCATCTTTGTGTATTATAATGTGTACAAGTGTGTTCCATTTTGAGGAAGTGTGTGTGTGTGTGTGTGACCAGGAGAGCTCATATTTCACACACAACTGTATATTCAAAACACATTAAACACATAATCCATTCATCTATTCACCTTCTACACCCAGAACCAGTGAGGCAGAAGCCCACCCTGGACAGAGGCCCGGCCCATCGCCTCTGTCCACACCTCATTTCAGACCCCAGTCTGACCAGGTCGCACAGGTATGTGGATGTAAACGAGCTGAAAGATCCCCATGCTTTTTATAGAGCCATTGTTCAGATTCCCTCTCATTACTCAAGTTACTAGAGTTATTTGGAGTTCCCCCACCATGCAATTTAGGGCTTAGGACGCCACACTGGAGCGAGAAATACAGTGTCACAATTAAAGAAGTGTTGTGTGGGTTGAAGGAGCTGCTTTTAAAATGGGAGCTACATTAAAGGCACCAGGGGGAACACTTTCTGAAGCTAAGAAATATCACCTGGGTTATTTTTTTTACAGCACTGAGGAGACAGAGAGACAAAGGACTGGGAGAGAGCGAGAGAGAGAGAGAGAGAGAGAGAGAGAGAGAGAGAGAGAGAGAGAGAGAGAGAGCATAAAGAAAGTAACAGTAAGAGCCAAGGAGGAGAAGAGCTTATAAAAGAAATGGTGGTGACAGAGCCCACGGGGGAGGGGTGGAGAGAGAGAGAGAGAGAGAGAGAGAGAGAGAGAGAGAGAGAGAGAGAGACTAAACTAAACTCAAACCTGGACAAATAACCTCCCTATAGCCTCAGTTCTCTCAGGAGGAGAGAAGAGGAGAGAAAAGATGGGAAGGGAAGAGAAGAGAAGAGAAGAGAAGAGAAGACATGAGAAGAGATGAGATGAGATGGGAATAGAATAGATGAGAAGAGAAGAGAAGAGAAGAGAAGAGGAGAAAAGAGAAGAGAAGGGAATAGAAGAGAAGAGATGAGAAGAGATGAGATGAGAAGAGAAGAGAAGAGAAGACAAGACAAGAGAAGAGAAGAGATGGGAATAGAAGATAAGAGATAAGAAGAGAAGAGATCAGAAGAGAATAGAAGAGATGAGATGAGATGGGAAGAGAAGAGAAGAGATGGGAATAGAAGAGAAGAGATAAGAAGAGAATAGAAGAGATGAGATGGGAAGAGAAGAGAAGAGAGGAGAAGAAAAGAGAGGAGAAGAGAAGAGAAGAGAAGAGAAGAGAAGAGAAGAGAAGGTAATAGAAGAGAAGAGATAAGAAGAGATGAGATGAGATGGGAAGAGAAGAGAAGAGATGGGAATAGAAGAGAAGAGATAAGAAGAGAATAGAAGAGATGAGATGGGAAGAGAAGAGAAGAGAGGAGAAGAAAAGAGAGGAGAAGAGAAGAGAAGAGAAGAGAAGAGAAGGTAATAGAAGAGAAGAGATAAGAAGAGATGAGATGAGATGAGAAGAGAAGAGAAGAGAAGAGATGGGAAAAGAACAAATAAATAGGAGAGGAAAAACAGAATGGAAGAGAACAGAGTGAAGTAGGAGAAGAGGAGAGGGACAGAGGAGAAAAAGAAGGAGGAGGAGGGGGATAAGAGGAGAAAAGGAGAGGAGGAGGAGAGAATAAGAAAAGAGGAGGAGGATTAGAGATAAAAGAGAATAGGGAAGAGAGGAGGAGGAGGAGCAAAGAAGAAAAGAGCAAGAGGAGGATAAGGGATGAAAGAAGAGGAGGAGAGGATGCAAGAGTGGAGTAGAAGAGAAGAGAAGGAGAAGAAGAAAAAAAGAGTAGGATAAGAGATGAAAGAAGAGACGAATGAAGAGATGACTAGGAGGAGGAGAAGAGATGAAAAGAGAGGAGGAGAAGAGGTGAGGAGGCGGCGCGTAGGTCGAGGAGGAGAGGAGGGGGCGGAGCCACTCCCACCAACCGGGAAGCCGAGCTGGTAGCGCGGTGTGCGGGCGGTAGGCGGTCGGGTAGAGTGTGTGTGTGTGTATATGTGTGTGTGTATGTGAGGGAGAGTGTGTGTTTCTCTCGCGTTTTTCCGCCTCTGAGCGTGCGAACATGGCCGAGCCAGCGGCGGCCGGCGACGCGGAGAGCGCGAGCGGAGCGCGGGGCTTCGCCAGGCAGGGCGCGCTACGACAGAAGAACGTGCACGAGGTGAAGGACCACAAGTTCATCGCGCGCTTCTTCAAGCAGCCCACCTTCTGCAGCCACTGCACGGACTTCATCTGGTGAGACACTCCCTCTGAGACCGAACATCATAACATTGGTATTCAGCGCCTTGTGGGGACACTGCCTCGTCAGAGTCAAGGACCGCGGCGACAATAGACGTTCTGGGGACCTGCAGCGTTTAAAAAGACATGAAGGGGTTAATCAGAGTAGAGCTTAGCTACGGAAATACAGAAGACCCCCCTACGATAGGAATACGCGTAGGGGTGTGTAGGTTATACCTGTGTTAAAGCGCTGGTATTTAGTAACGTTTGGGGACACTGTCGTCAGGAGCCCTGCACTTCTGGTACAAATTACTTTATGGGGACAGTTTGCTAAAAAGAAGGGCATTTATCTGTTGATGCTGGTGTTTAGGATGAGTTTAACTTTAGGTGCAGGGAGAACAGTGTTCAGAAGACCTCACAAGCATAGCAATACATATTTAAAAGTGTATTTGAGCTTGAATTGAGTATGAACGTATTGTAGCGCAATGTTTATGTACTGGTATTTACCACCTTACGAAGACAGCGTCGTCAGGAGCCCTGCACAGCTGGGGTGTCTGACGTAGTGGGGACTTTGTATGAGGTTTAAGCACGATTTTAGCTGTAGGGGTAAGCAGAGGACTGTTTAGCGTCCGTAAAACACAATATCTCACAATGACGGTAATACAAATATGGGTATGTGAATATTTCAGGATTGGTATTCGTCACGTTGTGGGGACATTCTTAAGGCTTTCTTCATTTGTGGTCAGCAAGTGTTCAGAAATGTGAATGTACGTTTTTATGTTGTAGAAAACGTGAGAAGAGCTGGGGAAATAGGTTGGGAAAGCGTCAGCTTTGAGTGTAGATAGAGTAGTGTTTTATCAACACTGACAGATGTGCTCACAAAAATAGCATTATACGTGTGTGGATGTTATTAGACGAGCACAGCTGGGAGATTCTGATATTGTTTGTTTCTACTGAAATGCTTATGTATTGTATGTAATGTAGGGTGTTATTTTTATAAGATGCAAGCTATGGGGTGTTAGTTGTAGTTTTAGCTGCAATGCACAAAAATCCTCACAAAGATAGCAATACAGATGTGTGTGAAGATAATGTATGCAGTTATTAGACACAGGTGACTCACTTGATGCTCTTGATAGTAAAATCAGACCAAAAGCAAAGTGGCGTGCAGAGACTAGCCAGGAAGACCAGTGTCTCATCTGCAGTGTTGTTTGCGAACACACACTCACACACACACACACTTACAGAAAATAATGGAGAAATCGTGGCGCATCCAGATGCTTCTGGCTGTCGTGATGCACTGCAGTCTCCAGGTCTGTGAAGAAATCTTAGCGCCCCAGTGACAGGCCTACAGTTAGCCTTAGTGTAGAACGTTATGTAAACAGTGAATAAACCTAATACAGTGGTGATACATTAACCTGCTCCCTGAGACCTGTGGGGTGTATGTGTGATACATCACTGTGATCTCGCGGAAAGACTTGACAAACAATATGTCGAGAGAGAGAGAGAGAGAGAGAGAGAGAGAGAGAGAGAATGTGTGTGAGTGTGTGTGTGCATGCGTGTGTGTGTAGCGGCGACGGAAAGACCAGTGTGGAGGAATGTGCCGAGCCTTGTTTAGATTCTGTGGCTCCTTATCGCTCAAATCTCACCCTGTGTCTCGCGTCTTCTTTTTCTTGTAGGGGATTCGGCAAACAAGGCTTCCAGTGCCAAGGTAGGACCACCCCCCATACCCCCCTGCCCCACACACACACACACACACACACATACACACACACACACACACACCCCACCAGCAGCTGTGACGCAATGATTGAAATTGAATTACTGTCTTATATGTGTGTGTGGGTGAGGGAGATTGAGAAAGAGATTATAAAAAAGAGAGAGCAAGAGAGCGAGAAATTGTGTGTGTGTGTGTGTGTGTTTGGTGGTATGGCACTACACTGTTTTTTTTTCTTGCCCAGATTTTTGTTGAGGGGCTATGGTTCCGCAGTGTGTGAAACAAGTGAGGGCCGCTGCGGTTTTTTCTGGTTCTACACTCGTGTCATAGAAATAGTCATTGACAGGGACAGTTTGCTCCACACACACACACACACACACACACACACACACTCTCTCTCTCTCTCTCTCTCTCTCTGTCTCTCACTCAATGTGAAAAACACCCTCATCCTGTGTGTACATGTCAAAACCCCTAGAAATCCTCAAGCCCTCACCTCAGTATTAAACCTTTGCACGTTAAAATAAACAGTGCTATGCACGAGCATTAATCAGCCGCAGCAGTAAGAACACATTCTTCGGGTTATGTAATCCCTCATCTGCAAAGCTCTGCTCTCCCATCAAACAGCTGGGTCCAAAATTCTTCCCATCACATCAACCGAAAAATCCACAAACTCCCTGACCACCCTCATCAATTACAAAACTATAGATTCACTGACATTAAAACAGACTGGGACCGAGTCAACACACGGCTCACTGTCCGTCTGAAACAAGCAGAAACACGTCCCAGCACCTAGACTTTTTAAAAGGACTGGATTGTCCACCTTAAATGGCGCAGCAGGTACATTATAGTAACTTCCCATTCCACCTTAAAGGAAATTAAATTTACAAACAGCCAATATTCAAATTATTGAAACAAGAAATGACATTGTTGTATTAAATATAATTCACCACTGTCTTATTCACGTTTCATTATTCATTCATTCATTCATTCATCCATCCATCCATTTTCTGTTAACATTTCGTCCTGTTCAGGGGCAAAGTGGGTCCAGAGACTAGAGTCACTGGACACAGACAGGAACACACACTGTACAGGGCCTCACACTCAACCAGTCACTCTCACACTCACACCTGTGGACAATTTCACACACTCACCCAGTCACTCTCTCACACACACACCTGTGGACAATTTCACACACTCACCCAGTCACTCTCTCACACACACACCTGTGGACATTTTCACACACTCACCCGATCACTCACACACTCACCCAGTCACTCACACCTGTGGACAGTTTCACACACTCACCCGATCACTCACACACTCACAACTGTGGACAGTTTCACACACTCACCCTGTCACTCACACACACTTCACCTGTGGACAGTTTCACACACTCACCCTGTCACTCACACCTTTGGACAGTTTCACACACTCACCCGATCACTCACACACTCACACCTGTGGACAGTTTCACACACTCACCCTGTCACTCACACCTTTGGACAGTTTCACACATTCACCCAGTCACTCACACACTCACACCTGTGGACAGTTTCACACACTCACTCAGTCACTCACACACTCACACCGGTGGACAGTTTCACACACTCACCCTGTCACTCACACACTCACAACTGTGGACAGTTTCACACACTCGCTCAGTCGCTCACATCTTGGACAGTTTCACACACTCACTCAGTCACTCACACACACTTCACCTGTGGACAGTTTCACACACTCACCCAGTCACTCACACACTCACAACTGTGGACAGTTTCACACACTCACCCGATCACTCACACACTCACAACTGTGGACAGTTTCACACACTCACCCAGTCACTCACACCTGTGGACAGTTTCACACACTCACCCGATCACTCACACACTCACAACTGTGGACAGTTTCACACACTCACCCTGTCACTCACACACACTTCACCTGTGGACAGTTTCACACACTCACCCTGTCACTCACACCTTTGGACAGTTTCACACACTCACCCGATCACTCACACACTCACACCTGTGGACAGTTTCACACACTCACCCTGTCACTCACACCTTTGGACAGTTTCACACATTCACCCAGTCACTCACACACTCACACCTGTGGACAGTTTCACACACTCACTCAGTCACTCACACACTCACACCGGTGGACAGTTTCACACACTCACCCTGTCACTCACACACTCACAACTGTGGACAGTTTCACACACTCGCTCAGTCGCTCACATCTTGGACAGTTTCACACACTCACTCAGTCACTCACACACACTTCACCTGTGGACAGTTTCACACACTCACCCAGTCACTCACACACTCACAACTGTGGACAGTTTCACACACTCACCCAGTCACTCACACACTCACAACTGTGGACAGTTTCACACACTCACCCAGTCACTCACACCTGTGGAGAATTTCACACACTCACCCAGTCACTCACACACTCACAACTGTGGACAGTTTCACACACTCACTCAGTCGCTCATATCTGTGGACAGTTTCACACACTCACTCAGTCACTCACACACACTTCATCTGTGGACAGTTTCACACACTCACCCAGTCACTCACACACTCACACCGGTGGACAGTTTCACACACTCACCCTGTCACTCACACACTCACAACTGTGGACAGTTTCAAACACTCGCTCAGTCGCTCACATCTGTGGACAGTTTCACACACTCACTCAGTCACTCACACACACTTCATCTGTGGACAGTTTCACACACTCACCCAGTCACTCACACTCTCACAACTGTGGACAGTTTCACACACTCACCCTGTCACTCACACACTCACAACTGTGGACAATTTCACACACTCACCCAGTCACTCACACCTGTGGAGAGTTTCACACACTCACCCAGTCACTCACACACTCACAACTGTGGACAGTTTCACACACTCGCTCAGTCGCTCACATCTGTGGACAGTTTCACACACTCACTCAGTCACTCACACACACTTCATCTGTGGACAGTTTCACACACTCACTCAGTCACTCACACACACTTCATCTGTGGACAGTTTCACACACTCACCCAGTCACTCACACACACTTCATCTGTGGACAGTTTCACACACTCACCCTGTCACTCACACACTCACAACTGTGGACAGTTTCACACACTCGCTCAGTCGCTCACATCTGTGGACAGTTTCACACACTCACTCAGTCACTCACACACACTTCATCTGTGGACAGTTTCACACACTCACCCAGTCACTCAGACTCTCACAACTGTGGACAGTTTCACACACTCACCCAGTCACTCACACACTCACAACTGTGGACAGTTTCACACACTCACCCAGTCACTCACACCTGTGGAGAGTTTCACACACTCACCCAGTCACTCACACACTCACAACTGTGGACAGTTTCACACACTCACCCAGTCACTCACACACTCACAACTGTGGACAGTTTCACACACTCACCCAGTCACTCAC
Organism: Hoplias malabaricus; assembly: GCF_029633855.1. Taxonomy (NCBI): domain Eukaryota; kingdom Metazoa; phylum Chordata; class Actinopteri; order Characiformes; family Erythrinidae; genus Hoplias; species Hoplias malabaricus. The sequence continues at coordinate 77,773,018 of NC_089801.1, forward strand.
ACACTCACAACTGTGGACAGTTTCACACACTCACCCAGTCACTCACACACTCACTCAGTCACTCACACGCTCACTCATTCACTCTCACTCGGTCACTCACACGCTCACTCAGTCACTCTCACTCGGTCACTCAGTCACTCTCACTCGGTCACTCACACGCTCACTCAGTCACTCACACACTTACACCTGTGGACAGTTTCACACACTCACCCAGTCACTCACACACTCACAACTTTGGACACTTTCACACACTCACCCAGTCACTCACACACTCACAACTTTGGACAGTTTCACACACTCACTGAGTCGCTCACATCTGTGGACAGTTTCACACACTCACTCAGTCACTCACACACACTTCACCTGTGGACAGTCTCACACGCTCACCCAGTCACTCACACGCCCACCCAGTCACTCACACACTCACCCAGTCACGCACACCCAGTCACTCACACGCCCACCCGGTCACTCACACGCCCACCCAGTCACTCACACACTCACCCAGTCACTCACACGCACACCCAGTCACTCACACGCCCACCCAGTCACTCACACGCCCACCCGGTCACTCACACGCCCACCCGGTCACTCACACGCTCACTCGGTCACTCACACACTCACTCGGTCACTCACACACTCACACCTGCAGATAATTCACAAATAATTCACATACAAAGACACAGGGAGAACACAGCACACTTCTCTCAGACAGAGATCAGAGGTGGGGATTAAACAACCTGTTTACCTCTCTCATATTTCCCATTCCACCTTAAATGGAGCAGCAGTTACATTCTTGTTCCTACATGTCAGAATTTACCATCTGCACTGTTTAAGTGTGAAAGAATATTTGAATAAAACGCCTGGATGCCAGAATAGAACTTCTGCACCCTTTAAGGTGGAAAGGAAAACGTAAATAAAAAGGTGGTAAAAGAAAATCCAAATTTAGTGTCGCAGTTTATTCGTGTCTGTTTGTAAGTTGTTGTTCTGTGCTGCGTTCTGTGATGTGTTCTGTGGTGTGTTGAGAATGATGTGGTGTTTTTAATGTGGCAGTTGATGTGACAGTCTGCCAAAACTGAAAAAGTCATGTTGAGCATTTCTGGATGGTTATTTTCGGATGAAATATTGGGGCTTCCCTTTTAAAACAGTTTCATTTCCAAAAATGAAAAGTTCTTACATGTAAAAAAATTCATGAGAAAACAAAATTCAAGTGCAACAAAATCAAAACCTTGAGGATCACGTTGACGCTCAGTAGCAGCTAAGTGCGATATAGTGGTGGTGTATAAAGTGCCTCAGCACTGGGTGTATTTTGATATGGCTGGTTTAATCAAATCCAAGTTCCAGATTTTCCAACATCTATTTTAAAGCTTTCCCAGAAGAGAACAGGCTGTTGCTTCCTTTTAATTTCTGAAGAAATGTTGGATGAGTAGGTGTTCTGAAACTTCTGGCACTATAGTGTACATAATTATTTGCCAATTAGCTTCATATATGCACATGTATGCCATAAAGAGAACAGTTATCAATATCTCAGTGCGTTAACAGAGGGTCAAGCTGACTTCTCGTAAACGTGCATATGTCAAGTATTTTACAAAGGAACCTGCCTCAGCCAATCAGATTTCAGAACCAGCATTATTCATTATATAACTGCTATTTTGATTGGTGTAATTGTGGTTTGATGAACAAAGAATTGTTACCAGTGGATATTGCTAGTTGTGTTTCTGTCAAAATTATTGTTGTGAATTTTTGATTTTTCATTGATTGAGAACTAATAATTTCAGCATTTTGTTATAAGGCATTAACCCTGCAAAGTATGGCTTCAGAATAAGAGGGTCCATAAGACTCGGTACGTTTCTCCTTACACAGATGCCATATAAATGTACAAATTCATTTTGAACTTGAGCTGGTTGAAATGTGCTTATACTACTGTAGCACGTCTTGTCCAAAGCCCTTGAGTACAGACACCATATGCAAAGCTTTAACATGAGTGTATTTGAGGCACTTCCTTTAAAACGAACATCTAAAAGCAGGCAACTCTTCACAAACTTGGCTTACTCGAGTAGTCTGTTGCCCCACAGGAACTCAGCTAGCACTGAGACACTGCAGCGAGGGCTATTTCAGGACAGATTTGTTACAGTATTGTTTTGAACTGTGCTGACAGTTTCTCTCGTCTGATTTAGATTCAACCCAGCATATTCTGCGAAGTGTTTTTGGATCAATTTCATCTTTGGTTCACAAGCAGGTGTTTGTATTTAGCACTTTGTGTGGACTTGAGCTTAAAAATGCTTAGATTCTCCCCTGATAATCATATGACTAGGCTGTGGAAGGCAAAGCTGCTGAAGAAAAAGTTTGAAAAGCGTCAGTTTGTTGATCTGAAAGTGAGCTGGGGGCAAAACAAAAAGCTACAGATGTGTTAGCCTGACTCTTTTTTAAGCTTTAAACTGATCTAGCATTGTAAACAGGGTTCTAGACAAACTAGTAAAAGTCTCAGGGTCCTCAAAATGCATCATGTTGCAAGACATAACTCGACCTTCAGTTTTGTTTATGTGGCATTGCTCGATTTCCCAATTTGGTCTGCACAAGTGCCGCCGGGTGGCCTCCAAAAAGGAGAAGTGAGCTGTCTTTGCTTTGGAGATCATCTGAAACTTGAACATGTCTAGAATGAATATCTAGGTCTCTAGAGCTAATTGAGTCTAGCACATGTATGTATGTTCCAGAGCAATGCCGCTGTATGTTTTACATTTTCTGCATCATTTGGAGATATTTATACTGATCGGATCAGGTTATCTCTGCTTCTGCTGCACATCGGTTCAAGTAGTTTTTGGATGGGATTGTTTTTTTACAGTGATTCTGAATGTAACTCCAGGTTCTAATTATCCCCTGCTATAAACAAAGCCATAATGCCAGATGCTCTGTGATTTTAGTCCCGTCTAAATGTGCCACATCATGTTATTTTTATCTGCTTTAGAAGTATAGTATTATATTAATCCTGGGAAATAAAAAGAGCTGTATAAATAATCCCCGGATTGCTGTAGAATTAATCACATGGCATATTAATCCCATGCCCAAAAACAAGCTGCAGAAATAATCCCAGGTTAGATATAAAATTAACTGTACTAAATATCCCAGGTGTTTTAATCCCATGCTGTAAACTAAGCTTTAATAATAACCCCAGGTAATATTAATCCCATTCTATTAAAATAAGTTGATATAATCTATAATCTTCTAATATATATTAAAGCTTAGCTTTAAAATGAGCTGTAGTAATCACCCCAGGCTATTTCAGCCCCATGCTATGACACTAACCCCCAGGTTATATTAATCCCTTGCTATGAAATGAGCCATAGAAACATCCTGTTATATAAAAAGGGCTGTAGAATAAACCCCAGGGTAAATGAACCCTGTGCTATAAAAAGAGGCAAAGAAATAATTTTAATAAATAAAAAATAATAATTTATATTAATCCCATGCTATAAAACAAGCAATAGAAATAATCCCAGGTTATATTAATTCTCCACAATTATTCTCCTCACATGAGAACATTGGTAAAGCTAATCTCATTCACATAGGGCTTGATTTGATATGCAAAATTACATCTGTTTATGATGTCTGCTTCATGTCATCACCATTATGAACAGTTTGAACTCTAAATTACTGTTACTGATCACAACCTTCTCAACAAATCACTTTGCAGAGCTTGCTCTTAACTGGGTTCTGCGTTAAGAAATAGTTATGTATTATTATTATTATTATTTCAATTTCTGCCAGTAAGTTTTCAGTGTCCAGTGCACTACATCATCAAGGTCACAGAAGCAGCAGTGTGTTAACACACACCGTATGGTTGATAATTGACTAATTCCTGGGCAAACACACATATGAATAATCCTCGTGTATGTAAGTGCTTATGTGATTTTTATTTTTTTTTTTTAACATCGCTTCTTGTGATTGGGGCTGGTGTTTTTGTGTGTGTGTGTGTGTGTTTGAGTGTGTACAGACCTGTGTGGGAGACTGAGATAGAAAGAGTGAAAGTGAGAGCATAGGGCCCTTTTATTACATCTCTTGGGGAAAATAAGCGATTGTGGTTTTCCAGATCCCTAGCTGAAATTTACATTGCGAATATTTTCTGAAAATTAAGCTCCAGCCCTGTATTTTGAAGCGAGTTGTAGTGGTGTCACAGCACACTTAAGTTTGGTTTCCTCTAATTGGTCAAATGCTTCTACAGGCTGTTTATATGCTCTGCGTTTTTAATGTTAAAGAAGTACTTTGGTATATACCGCCAAAAATATAGAAACCATTACATATGAAAATTATAAAAATTATAAAAAAAAAAATTATAAAATACAACTGTATGACTACAGCTTTGAACTTTGTTCCATAGAGTGGGTCTCTTACATGGTGGAGACCATTTTAATATATAATCAGTACAGAATCTCTGCTACATCCAGGCTAGGTGTCAGTGTGAGGACTATTTTTAATAATCTGAATTTACTTTATTTATTTATTTATTTATTTAAAATTTAAACTTGTTAAAACAACATTGTTGTTGTATGCTGTAATAAAAATAACATTTCTGACAAATATAGATAATAGATTAGCACTAGCTGCTTTATCTTGACCTCGCTCACTTAACCTGTTTGAAGTACTGTTGTTTTTACCCTTTCATTTTACTGGCAAATATCTGCACTAGGGCTACAGGTGGTTAGGACCAGATCAGAGAGGATTTAGTTCCGCTACTGGGCCGTTAGCCAGTTTCTTCTGAATTACTTTGATCTAGCACTGTTACCGCTGTCATTTAGCATAGCAACAAAGACAAATGTTTATACTCAGGTTTCTTCACAACGTAATCACTTTCAATTCCACACAGTAACTAAGAGCAGCTCTCCCATACCGTACTCTATGTGAGGGTGAAAAAAGCGCATGCTTCATCTGAAATATTTGGAGCAACTTCTTTTCAGACTGCCTCTAATACAACACCAAGGGAGCTCAGAACGCTTGGATGACAATGCTAACAGCTCTGATCCATTTGGCCAACTAACAGAAGCCTACAATGACTAACATTGTACTGAGGACTGAGGAGAAGGAAGGCCATCTTATTTTTCTCCCTAATTTAGCCATGACTAGTTCCAGCGAGGCCTTGAACCGTTGATCTCTAGATTATGGAGAACTGCTTAGAACATTGCACCTTCAAGAACCTGTGACCTAGTCCTCCCCCAATTACACTCAAGGTCACCAATCTGGGATGATGAAGGCTTATTTTCAAATTGCTGCCAATACTACATCACTGTACACCACACTTGGAGGAGAACACTAATTAGCTTGTTCTCCCATGTAATTGAACAGATGTCAGCACTTGCTAGCACCATATTGGCTGTTAGAGAAGGAGGATTACCATCCTACACACCCAGAGATAGTGAGATGAATTGTGCTAGCCTTCAGTAACTCTATGAACACAATCACTTGTGCCAAGCTGTAAATATATGTATTAATATGAAATATTCTGATCATATGTAGTCCATGTCAAGGTGTAGTCCAGGCAGAAATGTTTAAATGAGTTTGCAAACAGCCCATTTTTATTAAAGCCCCTGGGAACACATTTTGATATGTTTGTTTTTTTTGTATAATTTTAAACTTGTGTATTATGTGAAACGTTCAGCAAAGTTGAAATAAAAATCACAAAATAGAAATATGATAAATCTCTCCTCAAATACGACCAAAATATTCTCCCCAGTGCTCTCTGAGAACAGTGGGGGCATGGTCCAATACTAATGTCCGTGTAACTGACAGATCTCTATCACTGGAGAACAGAATGCTGTTTACGTTACTATAGCAACACACAGCCTTGAGACAAAGCAGCTGCAGGCTTTTTCTAGGTTTTTACTCTGAACTGCGGTTGTCATTTTACACAAGATAACATTACACAATTAGAAGGCACAGGCGGGTAGAATTGGCATTACACAGCCGTTCATGTAAGAATCTACGAACGTCTTGTCTTATATGTTTCCGTGGTGTGGATTCTTGTAATTATTTATATACAAGAATATATATGTTAACATAATTGTACAACTTGGATACTTTATAAAGTGTCTCCAAGTTGGTGCTTTCCCCCGCTGCTACTCTGCTGTACTTTATACTACTCTGTACTGCCAACTGAGTGAGGCCTTTATGCCCGCTGCTACTTTGCTGTACATGCCGGCCCAGTGTGGCCACTAACCACGCTGTACTGCTGACCGAGTGGGTCTGCCTTCCCCACAGCTACTCTGCTGTGCACACCGGTCTAGTGCGGCTATCTCCGCTAATACACCGTTAAACACGTCGACAGAGTGTTGATGCTGTCTCTGCTGTACCCAGACTTAATTCATTCAGTCTTATTCTGTGTTCTGTTTGCTCTGTTTATGTCTTTCACGCCCATACCCCATAGCCCGGTAAATAGGTCGATAGCTAACTCGTTTACTTATGGCTCCTAAGCTTTAGCTCACCAGTCTCTTTGACTCAGAGAGGAGGCGTGGCTGTAGTAGCCTTGTGATTGGTCAGGGTAATACTGACATAAGCATTACCCTCTTTTAGGACTGCCTGTTCTACATGGGTCACATTTGAGGAGAGATTTATCATATGTTTTTTATTTAAACTTTGCTGAATGTTTCACATAACACCCAAGTTTAGAATTATACAAAAAAAAAAAAAAAACACAAAATTTCAAAATGGGTTCCCAGGGGCTTTAAGAGAGTCCTCCCTTGTTTAGCGGCCTTGTTGTTTGCATGTGCTACGTGTGGCAGTAATACACGTTATAACACACCGAAACAAAAGAAAGAATACGGAAAGGAAAGAGGTTAGGGAAAAGGGATTTGGGGAAACAGGAGTGCGGTTGCACTGCTTTCTGTCACACACACACACACCTGCACAAACACACGCACAAATACAGGGCCCTCACACTCATCCGTGTGAGCTAAAGTGGCTGGGTCACTGACACCGATCCCTCCACTGATGTTACAGAGCAACATGACGCAGCGCATGTTGCTCTCGCGCTTATGTATAAATGATAATCTTAACCTTAGTCATCGCTCCTTGCTAAAGGCCTGTCACAACACATTTACACAATGTACCAGTAGCTCAAAATACATCACATATTATAAACAACTGTCATGTTAATAAACCGTGTATCGTGTAAAGCTTTCACATTTATTTGTTTAGCATTTATCCATTGCTGAATATCTATTTTAGAAAAAACACATTATGCAAAATACACAGTTAGCTGGGTTTTTGGTATTTTCATTGTAAATAAACAGGCAGTTCCAGCTAACTGCAGCTAGCCTTTGGATGGTTTTTTGGGTGTGGTATTTGAGGCTTTTTACAGCATCTAGGTCCAACTAAGACAAAATAAGCATAAAATAAACAGCTAGCGACGGGTATGGAATATTGATATTTATACAACTGTAGCTAACGTTTGCTAACTTTTTACAGTAACACTTACAGAAAGAAAACATACTAGGTCAAATCTACCAGATATTGTTTGAACTCATTCTTGTCTGACCAGATCTGTAACAAGTGTGTGACATCAGGAATACTTCACATTCCAAGCTGATTAAAAAGTATTTTTAAAAAGTGTTCACGAACAAACAAAAAACCTGAAAATCAACGGAAACAAACACAAAGCAATCCAGAAAAGAGAACTAATGTGTAATACTGAAATAATTTTAGCTGGAGCTTATTTTGGAAAAAATTAAAACAATATTCAGGGCCTCATTCAAGACCATTATGTTATAGACACGCTGTCTATGTTCTGTTGCTTAAGTTGTAGATATATTTATGTTTAGCTTATCAAAATCTAATTAACAAAAAACAAATTTAAATGAAAGACTAGGGAGAATAATATATAGATTTAGTTACATCCAAAAAATTTTTTATACCCTATATCATGCATTGATATGCAGAGAAATAGTGGCATAGTCCTAGGCAAAACTTTGAGCATCCCCTAGCATGTTTGTTTGGTCTTTTTAAATGTGATTTATTTTTTTATGATTTTAATGCTGTTTTATATTTTTATTTCTAAGTTTAATTCACTGAAAAAAATCATAATAGGAACAACAGCATGTTTTGCAAAGTGGCATTACAGCGGTAGTAACAACAAAACAAAGACACAGTAATGCAAATAACTGAATAGCACCCCCTTATGGAGCAGTTCCTGAACATGAACAAGTATGGGAGTAAGTAAGTTACAAGGGAGTTTGTTAATTTCATTTTTCCTCATTGTGTTTCTGAGCGGCAGTTGATGTTTTTTGCAGACTAAAGGACCTCCAGTCTGCCTTAGCTGGACATTAGGGTTTTGAGTAATTGAACATTTGCCAGATTCCTGACAATGGGGACCACATATAGTTTCTTTGGCAGAAAACTAGAATTCCTGTAATCCAATCCGGGGGTGTGGGTTGTGATTTTGAGTTATTGACCTAAATATGGGTCTGTTCAGCACTAGCACTCTAATCTAACCTGGGGCTTGTCATCATTTAGGATTAGATCATACACTCTATATCCAAATATTTGGAAATCGTGCTTGTAATGAGTTATTTCATGGCCGTCTCTTGTATAATCTTCACTAAAAAAGCATGGAAGGGAATAGAGCAGCTGCACTTGATCCTAAGATCACGATGCAGAATGCCAAGCATGGGCTGGAGAGGCATAACACACCTTGAGTAATGGGCTGTGAAGCAGAGGATCTGTATTGTCTGGAGTGACTTGGCTCCATTCAGTAGAACAAGCTGGGATGAGTTGGAGTGGTGTTTGTGATCCAAGAATAATCACCGAACATCAGAACCTGACCTCAGGACCTAATGTTGTTGCAATGAAATGCTGTCAAGTCCTAACAGAATTGAATGATGATTGAGCCAATTTTTCTGAACATGAGGACTATAAGGAGGCCAGAAGTGGCCATAGTTGGAAATGTTTTAGCGTGAGGTTTGAAGCTATCTCAAGAGAGCAGAAGGCAGTACCAATAAACTCCATAAGGATGTTGTTTATTTTCAGAAGGAATGTTGGATAAGCAGTCTTCATAAATTATGATCAAGAAATTCAAGTGGAATTTATTGTCATTCTTAATGTACACAGTGTGCAGTAAACAACGGTCCTCCTGGACCAAGGTGCTACATAAAACAACTCACAGAAATCATAAAGTGGTACAATTTTTGATCAGGATCGGCCACTGTAAGCCACACCCATGACCTAATTTGATACAATGGCATTGTTAATGACATTGCTAAACAGAAGACTAATCTTCAGAGATATAACTGCAGAGAAGAATTGGCTACACCTCAGCAGTGAAATCCTAAAATAGATCCTAAAAAAGTCTTGTTTGAGGACAGGTAAGCAAATATTATGTTGGTGTCCTATGATTGTAACTCTTGCCACATACCAAAGACATGGGAAAAATTAATTTGACTACCAAAGAATGGGGCAGCCTCAAATTTCTCATACACTCGGTGGTTGTTTCTAGATAAATCCTTGGAATAGCATACATGCAAGCCAAAAAAGATGGTATTTATGCATGTGTGATTTTTCTGTGCGACAGCCTGCAGTTGCAGGAGCCCAGTTCACACTTCTAGCACTAAATGGTGCTCTTTGGGACTGCTTCCTACTGCTCTTTTCCTGTATAACAGACATGGTGCCAAATGCCTGGAGCAGCTTGGGATGTTGGAGTGTTCAAATGCCAGTGGTCAGAGGAAGGGCACTTAACACTCCAATCTCAGAGTATTCTACATACAGCAGTAATATCACTATCAGTATATCAGTATATAAATATGAGAAAATACATTTCATTTGCGATATCGGTTGATATTGATCATTATAATGATGAACACTGTCACAGTTTTAAAATAAAATCCTAACCCTTCTGTGCGTTGTAGGGTGTATATTCCAATTTTTGTAATGATAATAATACTTACACAATATGCAAATTACTCAAATCACCATTAAAAGATTTCAGTTGATATTTGTAGGTTTACATTGTGATTATCCTGCCCTGAAAATGAACAACTAACACACTGGATAACTGTAATATAATTCTCTTACCATTTATTAAAGAAAAAAAAAAGATGTTTCCTGTTTCCTGTGTCATGAAATATTCTTAAAATATATCTCCACAGCTCAGTGCAGACTCAGCTCTAAAGTCTAAAAATGTTACTTTTCTGCACGTCTAAACATAAGCAGAACCATTTGTCATCATTTGTTCTTCACTACATTTTAAAATTCAGATATCGTGTTAAGGCAGTGTGTTGGGAGTTTGTATAAGCAATTTTTTGTTTTGTTTTTATGTAGCTTCTCTTGTTAGCTGATGCTAATTGGCTTGCTAGGTGTTTGGCGATTTAAAGAATTTATAATCACTGCACTGTGCTCAACTTTGCCTGTTACAAACACTTGAATGGCATTATTTAGCATGTAGCACTGTATGGTGGCCTCTAATATCTGTATTTTTTATAGTTAGCTAACTGCTAAATTAGCTTCTAAGCTAAAGCTCCAGACAGATCACTTCACTGCTGACAAACACATCAATTATTCACAGTTTATTCAACATGAACCAGTGTGCAGCACTATATTTCTCTTTATAACTCTTGTTCAGAACAGTGCTGGAAAAAACCATTGAGACAGTTTTAAAAACTGCCACTTAGGAGAGCTGACCACTGCTTTTTGTTAAGGCCCTTTTTTTTATCCTCAGTTCCCTCTCTTTCACACTCCACACTTTGTAAAAGGCAGAACAGAACACTACGTGTGATTGGCTGTGTGCATGTCACTCATGGCATGGTCCATGCAGGGATCTCATTGGCCGTTTACAAGCCACGGCGGGACCACACCTGGGGTGTGTTCATAAAGCCAAACGCTGCATACTCATTATGGGCTTTCCTGACAATTCATTTTTAACACATTTTTGTGAAACAATTCAAATTTTTACATTATTGATGCCGATTGCGATACATATTTCTATCATATTTATTGCCCCAGGCCCATCCCTTATTAAGAAAGAGTATGCACCATCCATAAGAGTGGAAGTTGCTGTTTGTGATTCAGTGTTCCTGTATATAGTTCAGAGTCATTCTAGTATGTCATCACATTAGAAACGGGAAATGTAGCTGTTAATGCCCTTCCTTTCTGAAGAATTGTTGGATAAGAAAGTGTCCATAGGGATTTAGCATGTGGCTTAGCTGGAAAGCATTAAACCATCAGCTAGATAGCTCAAAGCTAGCCACTTAAGAGCTTTAAATGTCATATGAGTGACACAGCTTGGCTTCTTATATCAACATATTCAAATACGCAGAGGATTTCAGTGGAAAAATGTAAGATATAATCATATATGTAAAATTATAACCATGACTAAACTGGAGATGCTAACACATGTACAGGAGTATGGGGGTTTCCTAAATCCAATGATATAATATCAAAGATATCAATATTTGTTTTCTAGTTTTTGTTTATTCCACACTTTTGAAGAGTAATTATTCCCACATATTAGTACTTGCAAATTCCACCTGTCAGTTAGTGTCCCTCTGTCAAACACACGCTGCTATCAGCCTCGGGAGGGCAGGGGTCAAGACATGAAGGATAGCCACCACTTCATTTGACTGTGGCTAGTGAAACACCACTGCCCGCGTCTGTCACATCAGCTGACAGATGTCATTACTGCTAGCAGTCTGTGCAAATGGAGTGGGTGGGATCTCAACACCCACCCTTCCAGACAGCCAGGCTAATTGCACTTCCCAGGAAGCCAGGGATCTAACTTGTGATTTATTGTGATGTTTTATGAACTGTAAGATTGGGAAGTTATCTCAACTTTTCCTCTGGTTTCAGACAGAAGCATCCTTTCCAAATTAGCATTTTATTACAAGGACTCGCAGATAACATTTTTCCTAAGTGCCCCATTTATTATTATCAACTGCTTATAAACCTGGCCTTGCTTTATGAATAATAGCGGTCCTGGCCTCGGGGGAGGGTCGGGTGTCAGTCTGAATATTTTAAACCCCGCTCAGAGTGCATGTCTGGGGCTCAAAGGTGAAGGCATTGACTGGAGCTCTGACGTGAACCAAGAGCTTCTAAATTTAATACAGCACCCTGATGAACTGCATCGACTCAAGGCCAAGCGCTTCTAGCTCCCACTGTGTTCTTAACAGTGGTCTTCTCCAGGGGAAAGCAATCACGCAGAGTGACAGCAAGTCAGTATGTAGTCATCTAAGGGCTTTCCTCTGTCTGTGGTGTTCCTCACTCACAGCATTAGCTTTCTCACACCTGCGATCAGACACAGACAGCTTTAATTAAACCCTTTACTCACTGTTAACCTGTACTGAGTTTCTGTGCTGCTGTTATAAAAAGCATGGGTTTAGAGATAACCACCTCAATGCTTTTATGAAGGTACTACGCACATTATTCATTGGAGTATTGCAACGAGGATGTGGTTGCATGCAACACAAACATTAGTGAGGTCAGTTTCTGAAGTTAAGTGCAATGCTTGAAGGCAGAATGCCTTAAACTCATTTGCAGCTGCTCCAGAGACCCGTGATTTTGGGTGGGATCTCTGTGATGTTTATGAAGACCAGTGCTGATAAGCAGCTTTCCGGGCAATTTTGTGGCCTTTTTTTGGCTGTGAAAGCTCAGCATGTTTGTTCATCCACTCGTGTAAACAGTGTTTGTACATGGTTTACATCATTAACTAAGAAAAACAATCAAAGAGCTTAGCTACAAATCTGTAACACTTTTTAGAACAAATTAAATTAGTTTTAAGTTTAATGCTGAAAGTTAAATCTAAACAAAATGTGATTATTTTGTAACAATATTTCTTTAATAACCAAGTTTTTTTTGTGTACTGCTTTATGACGGATATTCTCTAGTAAAGTAATATCTCATGACAATTAATGTTTAAATCTGTGTTCAAGGTGCTTTTAATGTTGCTTTTAACCAGTTACTTGATCTAAAACGTGTTGCCTGTAAAGATTTTAGAGAACCGGAAAGTTATCTACCCAAAAACGTCAAACTCTTTTTGTGTTTTCCTATTTTAAAATAATAATAAAATAAATAAATCTAATTAAATAACGTCCTAATCATTTCCAAAACATTTTGTGTGTCTGTTTTCAATTAATTGTAATTAATTAAAAGTGTGATGCCATTAAATGAAGCAGATGAAGCCAAGTACTTCACTTTCCAATAACGGGGAACATTATTCACACGTGTAGCTCAGTGTATATTGAAAGATATATTCTGCTGTAGCTTGCAAAGGAAGTATTAGAACTTTTATTTGTGATTAATAGTGAAACCAGTTAATGTCGTAGTGTTCATATGGAAATTATGTAAAGCAGTCCTGCCCACTTGATTTCAGATAAGGAACACCGTTCAGGGGTGTTTTACAGCACAATGCACAGTACACTTCCTGTACATATACATTTCAATGTAAAATTACTCTCGGTAAAATAACAGTAATTACAGCTGATGTAGTAAGTGTAGGACTTTTTATTATTATTATTATTTTAAAGAAGTAAATTCTAATTTGTAAGAAACATTTACATTTTACATTTCTCCATTAAACTACACCAAACTACACAAACGATACAGCCGTGTCCTGCAGGTGGAAAGGTACAGCCCAGTAACAACTGGACAACGTTCTGCTGTTTCAGAAGAAACCATTATTCCACACCTGCCCACTGTCTGTACGTGTGTGTGTGTGTGTTTTGGGGAAGGGTTATACTGGTGAAGAACAGTAGATTAATGGAAATTCGGTCAGTTTTGGAGTTATTTCAGCAAACCACATTATAATTCTGTATCTGTCCAGTATTTTTGTTTGTATTTGGATACTGTTTTGCCGTTCTACACTTTGTGCAAAGATGTTCTCTGTTCCCTGTTCTGTAACACGCCTTAACAGGTTTTACAACTAGCCAGAATGAGTATTACATAACCTCATAACAGCACCTCGTTCTCTTCTAACTGTTAAATGTCAAATGCCATTGCTGTTTATTTGCTGTTAAATTTATAAATATTGAATACATTTGCATTTACAAACATAGTGTGTAATGTTGTAAAACAGTGACTTAATAAATTATTACACCTTCTGTAAATATTTAATGACAAATTGATGCCATAAAAAAAAAAAGCCACTGAAGATATAAAACAATAACAAGGACGTCTGTTTCAGTGTATTTTCGCTATATGTTATTGTACGCATGCTACCCCAGGACTGTCACAATATTTACGTTACCGATTTATCGTACCATATATCCTCAATCATTTTTGCAGACCCCAGTATTGACTGTTGTGTGAAATGAAAGCCACCAGCATTTTAGTTCCTTGCTCTGTTCTGTTCCCTGGTGTTCGCTGGTCTCTCTGTTCTGGAGAAATTATATCTACGTTTGATTGATTTATTTATACCTATGTAGGTGGTGCAGCAGGTAGTGTTGCAGTCACACAGCTCCAGGAACCTGGAGATTGTGGGTTCGATTCCCGCTCCGGGTGACTGTCTGTGATGAGTGTGGTGTGTTCTCCCTGTGTCTGTGTGGGTTTCCTCTGGGTGACTGTCTGTGAGGAGTTGGTGTGTTCTCCCTGTGTTTGCGTGGGTTTCCTCTGGGTGACTGTCTGTGAGGAGTTGGTGTGTTCTCCCTGTGTTTGCGTGGGTTTCCTCTGGGTGACTGTCTGTGAGGAGTTGGTGTGTTCTCCCTGTGTCTGCGTGGGTTTCCTCTGGGTGACTGTCTGTGATGAGTGTGACGTGTTCTCCCTGTGTCTGTGTGGGTTTCCTCTGGGTGACTGTCTGTGAGGAGCTGGTGTGTTCTCCCTGTGTCTGTGTGGGTTTCCTCCGGGTGACTGTCTGTGATGAGTGTGATGTGTTCTCCCTGTGTCTGTGTGGGTTTCCTCTGGGTGACTGTCTTTGAGGAGTTGGTGTGTTCTCCCTGTGTCTGCGTGGGTTTCCTCCGGGTGCTCCAGTTTCCTCCCACAGTCCAAAAACACACGTTGGTAGGTGGATTGGCGACTCAAAAGTGTCCATAGGTGTGAGTGAGTGTATGTGTGTGTGTGTGTGTGGCACCCCCCCCCCCCTCCAGGGTGTATTCCCGCCTTGCGCCCAATGATTCCAGGTAGGCTCTGGACCCACCGCGACCCTGAACTGGATAAGAGTTACAGATAATGAATGAATGAATGAATGAATGAATGAATGAATACCTATGTAGAATGTTTAAACGTTTTTATATTCTAATTCTAATGTCTCAATATTCTTAGTAACTGCATAATTTGCTAAAAGATAATTGGTTTAAAGGAGTGTAACTGCATTATTATTCTTTGTTTTATTATTATATCATATGTTGTCTATATATAAAATGGTCTTGAAATGACAATATCGTGTATCACAATTACTTCTGGGACATGTTATCGGCCACCAAAGACTTTCTAGTCTTAATTCCACAGATGCACTCAAACACACACACACACACAGTTCCTTTGAAGACCAGCAGCTGCTTGCTTTTTTTTCCCACATGTTCTTCCTATGTGTCTGTTTCCTTTTCTCAGTGTTGACTTCCTGGGTGCTCCACGTCCTTTCAGACCCACAGTGTTGAGATGTTCTTCTCTCAGTGGGAGGAGGGCCACAAACAGCTGTGGTGTTGTTCAGGTCTGAAGCGAGTGAGGTGATGGATGGCCTGCTCTCTCTCACAGATGACAGCTTTAAGGGCTGTTGATCTGATGAGGACTGTTAGCTTTCGGTGTAGCACCTGGTCCTCCGTTATTACATACATTATTAGGAGTCCTAGCTTCTCTTCTCTCAAAAGGAAATAAATGCCTGGGCATGAGATGGACCCAGTAAACACAGACGTGGAAGTTATATTTGGTTGGTGAGGTTTTTTGGGTGTGATTTCCCATGAAAAGAGAGATTTTAGAGATTTAGAGGTGGATAGAGTACTGCATTGCCATTTTATTCTCATCTCTCAGTCCTTCTTTAATGACAGGTGCTTTGAGATGGAGATGTATGGCTTAATGCCACTGAGAGAGAGAGAGAGAGGGAGAGAGAGAGTGGATGTTATACTTGTCATTTAGAGGAGTGGGTGGTTCTACCCTGTTTAACCCTTAGGTCTTGTTGCTAGGCAACAGCTGACAGATTGCCGTGGAAATCTCTTGGAACGATTCTCTGGAAGACACTAAAGCAAAAGAGAGAGGGAGAGAAGAAGGAGAGAAGGGCACAGTGAGAGAGGGATTGGGAGAGGGCTGAGATTGCCCTTCTCTCTGTCCGTGTAAATGACAGGACTTTTCAGTGTTGCGTGTGACTCGTGTGTTATCTCTATCCAAAGAAATGTCCCCTGTTGTCATTTTTCGGCATCGTTTGAACCCGTTTACACCGTGTGGAAATTTCCAAACGGAACGGTCCAGAAATGTCTCGGAATAAGCTCTAGTTACAGTAACTCGCCTTCAAATGTAATAATGTTGACACCTTCCCCTATAGAGTCACCATTTCTTTCGATCCACACTTTTTGTCTGTGAGGACAGCAAAGATATGTGAGAGCGTGTGAGAGCATGTGAGAGCGTGAGAAAGCATGTGTGAGAGAGAGAGAGAGTCAGTGAAAGTGTCCTAACATATATCACATTGTGGGGATCAAAATCTCTTTACACACTTACATTATGGGGACTTCTCTTCTTTATGAGGACGAAACTCATGTCCCCACAGGGTAAATCACTACATTTTAAGGCAAAGTCTTGGTTGTAGGTTCGAGTAAGTGTTGGGCTTCAGAAAATGGAATTTTATATATTGTCCTCTGAAGCCATAGAGACAACAGTGAGTGTGTGTGTGTGTGTGTGTGTAAAGCCTGAGGTGATGTATGTATAGTGAGCAATGTGACTCACCCCCCTGGAAGCCGTTTCACTTGTGTGTGTGTGTGTGTGTATGTGAAAATATATATGTGTCTTCATAGTTTATAGCCACAGTCCCTGCCTTCTTTACCACTTTCTGTTTTGTTTGTCAACCCCCCCCCCCCCCCCCCACCAACCCCCCACCCCCAGGCTCTCAGGTGCTCCGTGCTCTTCAGCAGAACCCGACATGTGAGCACACGCAATGTGCTGGACTCGTCACAAGCCACACACACTCACAGACTCCCAGATTTTTCTCACTTGCTCTAAAGCTGTCAAAGCTATGAATAAATTGTTAAACGCTGCATATTTAATAGTAGGATTAATTTTTAATGCAGGAGTTTCCCAGTTACTCAAGAGCCTCTTGTTTTTAGAGCCGTCTAAATCAGTCCTGCACATTGCCTTGTTCTGTAAAGACAGATATGAAACAGTGAAAATCCTTGGTTGAAACAAATCCAAAGCTCAGGGTGTAACACAGACATAACCCCCCACTAAAAGCTGAATATGAATAAATACGACTACAGTGATCAGTGAGGTATATATTGTCACAAATCTCCAATTCTCAAGTCCACCTTAAATCACCAGTAATCATCGGTTCAAATCCAGGTGATGCCTCAGAAGTCCTATAGATCACAACTGGCCTCAGTCCTGCCCTGCCCACCATGCTAGTTAGCGCGGCTACACATGAACAGGTTGCGTTCTACTGTGCAGTGGTGTTCATGGCACTTTGAAAGACAAAAAAGCATTGAGCTGGCCTCAGGTGTCTTGGAGGAAGCGTGTTTTTCTCCACCCTGTTAAGGCTGGTTGCACAGTATGCACTCTGGGGAGATCATAAAGGTAGAGAAAATAAGGCCAAACCTTGTGATAAACAGAAAAAAAAAAAAAACATCCAGTCCGCCTTAAATGTGGCCGTTACATTCAGATCTCGAAGCTTATTTCTGTCTTTTCTGTTCCACGTTAAATGTTCTGTTCCACCTTAAATGTTTTTCACACTGCCTTAAGTTTCTTAAAGGAATTATATTTCACTTCTCTCATTCTAGCGCCATTCCACCTTAAATTGTGTTGCAGTTACATAGTGTTACGTAAGCTTCTTATATTCATTTTTATTCCACATTAAATAGAGTAGCAATTACATTCTCTCTTCTTCCTTCTTAAAGGTGTTTTGCTGCAGCATGGAATGTGAATTTAATTAATCACTGGCAAATGTGAAGATTACTTCATTATTTCAAATCATATTTAGCACTTAGTTGGTTGTTATTACCAACACTGAGTGTACTGATTTTGTGTTTTGTGTGTGGGGTGGGGTGGGGCGTTTTTAAGGTCTTATAAAATCTATAATAGGGAAGTTCTTGGTTGTTTTTCTTCTTGAATAGTGAATATATATCTGTTGATAATTCAATTATATATTGATCACTTTTATATCTCAATGATTTTATGAACGAGTGTTGCTCCACACAGTTTGTATCATGTCTCATTTGAACACATTTCACTATTATTTCTTATTGTCATAAAAGAGAACATCACTTTTATTTTTTTACCTAATGTTCATCTCTACATTGGCCTTCACTTGACCTAAACTTGTGCTAACTGGGATTCTGTTATAGATCTTTCTGCTAGCACCTTTATGGGATTTCCCATGTTATATTATCATTTATTAAATGCCTTAATCAAACCCCCAATAAGCAAAATTGGTTTTGAATATTTTTGCAAAAAGATGCATTCCAAAATGTCCTCACTCCCCACAGTCATTAACATGGACATTTATCAGAACCTCTACAAGACCAGACAACGGCATGTATCTTAAGACCCAGAAGGTTAGACCAGTTATAAACATGTTTAAATGTACCTACACTGCACTGAGAACTTAGGCACTCATTTGGTGTCAGTGTCACACAGCTCCAGGGTCCTGGGGTCAGTGTATGTCGAGTGTGTATGTATATATATTTTCAATTGGTGTGTGTGTGTGTGTGTGTGTGTGATGTTGTCCACAGAGGAAGGAAAGTGGGTGAATGTGTGATGCTATGTGTTCCTTACTTGTGCCCAGTGTGGGTTTCCTCCAGGTGCTCCGGTTTCCTCCCACGGTCCAAAAACAGTTATTGGTAGGTAGATTGGCGACTCAAAAGTGCCCGTAGGTGTGAATGTGTTTCTGTGTGTCACCCTCTGAAGGACTGGCGCCCCCTCCACGGTGTGTTCCTGCCTTACGCCCAATGATTCCGGGGAGGCTCTGGACCCACCGCGACCCTGAACTGGATAAGAGCTAACAGACAATGAATCAATGAGGATTTCACTGTCATTAATTGTTTTTGAAGTGTTGGTTATTTTGTTAATTCAAGCCTTAGGTTCAGCTCCTGAAGGCACTTTCTTGCACTTACAGCACTGCATCATACACTGTGATTAACATCAAAAAAAATTTTTTCAGTTCTCAGAATTTACTACATCTTTTCTGAAGTGTCATCTTTAGTGTCTTTCATGGTGTAATACTTCCGCCCTGTTGGGTTTTGACTTGCCTGACAGCCACAGCTTTAAAACTAATGTCTGTCGATGGTCAAGGTGATTCAAGGTGGCATTTCAACATATATTTTACTATAACTTCAACAGTTAACTGGAGTTTAATTCATTCATGCAGCAGCTGAAAGCAAAGGGAAGTCTTAGGAAAGACCCTCACTGATGCAACCAC
This sequence comes from Hoplias malabaricus, assembly GCF_029633855.1. Lineage (NCBI taxonomy): Eukaryota > Metazoa > Chordata > Actinopteri > Characiformes > Erythrinidae > Hoplias > Hoplias malabaricus. Next base: position 77,792,531 of record NC_089801.1, read on the forward strand.
AGTTTAACTTTGCAAAACCCAGTCCACTTCCTGCTTATTTCACAATATCACCATCACTAGTGTACTTTTATCTGACAAAGCATGGGGTGTCATATTTATTGGTTAAATAGTGGCTGAACATGAACCTGCCATAATTTCCCTTTGTAATCAGAACGTTTTTAGTAGTTCTCCAAGCGGTTGTTCTGGAGCCCCACCCCTAAAGTTTCTCAGGTTACATTTGGGGGAAATTCTGCAGAAAATGAAATGGCTGATTGTACCAGCTTGAGCATGCACCTGCCATTAATTAGGTGTTATCTCTGGCCAGAATAAACATGTATCTGCCGCCAAAACAAGACAAGGTTAAACACTGTTCTCAGTTGAGTGTAAACACATTTTATTCCAAAGGTTTTTTTTTCATCATCTACACATGGTATACAAATATATAAAGTGAATTAATGCAGCCTTAATTTTATTCATTTATTTATGTATCAATTGAATCTGAGCGTGACAATATGTACATCACAAGCCTGCAGGTAGATGACGATTTTTTTTTGTTTTTATTGTGTAGTAATTTTTTATTTAAAATATGTTGAAAAAGGATGTGGAGGGAAAAAAATAGTGAGTTATTAATAGATCATTTCTGGGGAACGACTCTTCTAAAACAAAACAAACTCCTCCGCAGTTCATTCAGAGTTTCACGTCGTTTAAGGTGGAACAATGTGTTTGAGTAAGAACCCCACAGTGTCTGGTTTGGTGTTGACGTGTAACATGACTAAAGTTTTATTCACAGAAACTCGTTTGTAGCTTGAGCTGTTTAGACTTGTAGCGTTTTTGCTCTGCGTTTAGTTTAGTTTCGCCCGAATTTGGAGCCAGATCCACCTTAAACAATGTAACAAACAGCAAAAAAAGGTGAATATTACCCATTTATGAAGCGGGAGTAGAGCAACATTCTCATCTCTTTTCATGCTTTTCAATGTTTTAAGGTCTCTCATCCAGAAAAAAAAAGCCTGAGCCAGTTCAGACAGAGACACTTCATTTGTTTCCCATTTTTCTGACATTTTCCAGCACGCAAAAAGACAGGAGAGCTAGGGAATGGTGAGGGAACGTTCTAAGATTTTTTTTTTTTAATGTTATATGTTAAACCACAAAGTTTATATTACAAAAATAAACATTAACACTTATTTATTTATATATTAATTCATTCATTGTCTGTAATGAATCGTGGTGGGTCCGGAGCCTACCTGGGAACACTGGGCCCAGACGGGAACACACTCTGGAGGGGGGCGCCAGTCCTTCACAGGGTGACACACACTCACTCCTACAGACACTTTTTAGTCGCCAATCCACCTACCAACGTGTGTTTTTGGACTGTAGTAGGAAACTGGAGCACCCGGAGGAAACCCACACAGACACAGAGAGAACACACCACACTCCTCACAGACAGTCACCCGGAGGAAACCCACACAGACACAGGGAGATCACACCACACTCCTCACAGACAGTCACCCGGAGGAAACCGACGCAGACACAGGGAGAACACACCACACTCCTCACAGACAGTCACCCGGAGGAAACCCACACAGACACAGGGAAAACACACCATGCTCCTCACAGACAGTCACCCGGAGGAAACCCACACAGACACAGGGAGAACACACCACGCTCCTCACAGACAGTCACCCGGAGGAAACCCACACAGACACAGGGAGAACACACCACACTCCTCACAGACAGTCACCCGGAGGAAACCCATGCAGACACAGGGAAAACACACCACGCTCCTCACAGACAGTCACCCGGAGGAAACCCACGCAGACACAGGGAAAACACACCACGCTCCTCACAGACAGTCACCCGGAGGAAACCCACGCAGACACAGGGAAAACACACCACGCTCCTCACAGACAGTCACCCGGAGGAAACCCACGCAGACACAGGGAAAACACACCACACTCCTCACAGACAGTCACCCGGAGGAAACCCACGCAGACACAGGGAGAACACACCACACTCCTCACAGACAGTCACCCGGAGGAAACCCACGCAGACACAGGGAAAACACACCACACTCCTCACAGACAGTCACCCGGAGGAAACCCACGCAGACACAGGGAAAACACACCACGCTCCTCACAGACAGTCACCCGGAGGAAACCCACGCAGACACAGGGAGAACACACCACACTCCTCACAGACAGTCACCCGGAGCGAGACTTGAACCCACAACCTCCAGAACCCTGCAGCTGTGTGACTGCGACACTAACCTTATTTTATTTTATTTTTTAAATAAACTTTATTAATTAATACAAATATATGTACAGTCGTTCAAAAATTCCAGCTTACATAAATTATATACTCATACTAAACATTTAATTTCACCTATAAACGAGCACAGTCTCATATATTTTACATATTCCAAAAACAACGTTGGGACAGGGACATTTTAACCACTGTCACCTTTCTTTAATCTACATTAATAATAGCGTTTGGTGACTGAAATGATCAGATTCTAAATTTGGAAAGCAGAATTTTTGGCCACTCTTCTGCTACATCAGTCCTCAGCTGTGTAAAAGAACAGGGCTTTTATTGTTGTATTTTGCCCCTTGACATTTACACACACATTCCTCCAGATTCCCTCTCTGTTTGATGATATTACATGCTGTAGATAACAAAACAACATAGGTCCCTTCAGCCTTGTATTATTATTAAGTCGTTGGCGTATTTCCTGCTGCATCTTTTGCAAAGTAGTGAGCCTCGCTATCCTCTCTTATAAAGTACCAGGCCTCTCCTGCTGCATGAGCATGATTACATCACCAGTTTTCATAATTCATACATTTCATAATGTTTCAGGTCTAAAATAAGCCACGGTTTAAATGGATTTGAAATGGGTTGGCGTCTTATTTCTGAATCAGGAAAATGGGTTTGGGGAAATGTTACATTTCTTGTTTAAAGCAGCACTAGGTAGTATTTCTACCTTACAATTACACCTTCAGAATGATTGTTTTGGTTCACTGAGTTGTAATCTGGACTAATAAAGCCTATGTTATTGCCATCTCCAGGCTCAGCACTGCAGAACCTGCACTATGGAACTTTTAGGGGAGGGATAGGAAATCAACCCCATACACTCCTCCCTTTGCCTAGATTTCAGGACAGTGCTGTAAACATTAATTACACTCTGTAACTGTAGGGGGAGCCCAGGAGACAAACTACCGAATCTTACCTAGAGTTGCTTTAATTAAAGGACAGTGTGTGTTATTTTACCTGCCACCCCACTGTTCTCCAAACTGTACTGGTCGAGAAATAACAACTCTGGAGGATGTCGATGGTATATATGCTAAAGCTATCCAGCAGAATATAATCGTTATTTTGTTTATTAGTTTTGTAAATAGTCATTACACACATTATAAAGCTGAAACTAAGCCTGCGCTTTATTCAATCGTAGCTGGCGACTGTGAAGGTCGACTGCGCATAGAAAAATAAATATCTAATCAGTGAACTGACCAAGGGCTCGGGAAGGAAGTATAAATAAAACATTCCCTGGTTAAGCTGCACGATGTAACACACTGAATCGTTGTCAGGGGGTGATAGTGCTGAACAAAACTGCGTTAGTGTCCTTCAAACCTGACGTATTCATAACATTTACAGTGATTTATTTTTAAAATCGTCGAAACACACGGACTCACAATTCAACTCTGAAGTGTTTAAATGTTGGACAAAATGTATTAATGTATTCTCTCTCTCTCTCTCTCTCTCTCTCTCCCTCTCTCTCTATCTCTCTCCCTCTCTCTCTCTCTCTCTCCATCTCTCTCTCTCTATCTCTCCCTCTCTCTCTCTCTCTCTCTCTCTCTCTCTCTCTCCCTCTCTGTCTCTCTCTCCCTCTCTCTCTCTGTCTCTCCCTCTCTGTCTCTCTCTCCATCTCTCTCTCTCTCTATCTCTCTCCCTCTCTCTCTATCTCTCTCCCTCTCTCTCTCTCTCTCTCTCTCTCTCTCTTGTTTTCTCTCTCTATCTCTCTCTCGTTTTCTCTCTCTCTCTCTCTCTATCTCTCTCTCATTTTCTCTCTCTCTCGTTTTCTCTCTCTTTTCTGCAGTGTGCTGTTTTGTGGTGCACAAACGTTGCCATGAGTTTGTCACTTTCTCGTGTCCAGGAGCAGACAAGGGTCCAGCCTCAGATGTAAGTTCCTCTCTTTAATATCCGTCTGTCCTCCACTTTGTCCTTCTTTTCGTTCACTTATTTTCTTCCCTTCTTTTTGCTATGCCTTTCCTTACCTTAGTGTTTTCCACTTTCTTTTCTATTGCTCCCGTTTTATTTATTTATTTATTTATTTACTTATTTATTTGTCCCTGTTTATTTCTGCCTCTTTCCTTAGATCTTTCTTCTCATTTCTCCCCCTCTTTTTAATTGTCTCTCTCTCTGTGTGTGTTTCATTTCCTGAGTGTATCTTTCTTCTTTTGTTTTTGTATCCCTCCGGGCCCCCCGCCCCCCCAGTCTCTTTCTTTCTCTCTTCTCACTCTCTCTCTCTCTCGTTTTCTCTCTCTCTCTGTCCCATCTGTCTCTCGCTCTCACTTTCACTCTCACTCGTGCTCTCTCTCTCTCTCCTCCTTCCTCATTGACAAATACACTTCCTATGCAGATAAAAAAACAGTATCTCCTCCTGACATTCACATAGTGAATGGACATTTGTTTAACAAACATATAAATAAATACACTGTGTACACCAAGCAGCCATATCATTAAAATGACCTCATTCTATCTACACTCCATTCTCCAGTCCATTCTCTCAGCTCTTCTGACCACACAGGAGCACTTTTAGTTTGTAGTATTTACCTTTACAGACCGCCTCCTTACACACTGTTCTTTAATGGTCAGGACCCCCACAGAGCAGGTATGATTCAAGTGGTGGGTCATGACAATCGTTTGGTCGTGGTGATGGTGTGCTCGTGTGTGTTGTGCTGGTGAGAGTGGATCAGACACAGCAGTGCTGTTTGAGTGTGCAGCGACAGATGAGCTACTGTCTCTGACTTTACATATACAAGGTGGACCAACAAGGGAGGAGTGGACAGTCACTCGAACAGACACTGCTGTGTCTGATCCTCTCCTAAAAGCCCAGCACACACAAACACACCACCATGTAAGTGTCACCGCAACAATGAGAATGATCCGAATCATACCCGCTCTGTGGGCGTCCTGAGCATTGAAGGACAGGTTGAAATTGGCATAAGAAAGTATGCAGAGCAACAGGTGGACTACAGTCTGTAATTGTAGAACTACAGAGTGCTCCTGTGTGGTCGGTGGTGATGATAAAATGGACATTGAGTGTATGTGCAAGGTCGGTGTTCCTAATCCAGTGATTGTTCAGTGTAAATAAAAATGTCCTCCACAGATATTCAGCTCTGAAAAACACAAAAAAAGCCATGGAAGAGAGATGGGACTCTCTGAAACAGCTGCATTCGTGGCTAAATGAGTGTCAAACCTCGCAGTATCGAGCTCTATCTCTGTACTGTGTACTGTATTATATTTTTGTACATGTTGCCTGTCTATTTTGGCAATAGGCACCCATACACCTGCATGGCCACACACACACACACACACACCAGTGTGCGGGAGAGTGATCTTCTGTCTCTATTCTCTACTGTCTATTTATATCATAGCTTCCGCCCAACATGTGAGCACTCAAATGCAAACAAAAAAAAACAACACTTCCTGAGTGTGGCTGTATCTGCGCCGAGCGGCCAATCACATCGTCCCAATGAGCTGTTGTGAAAATGTGCGCAAGCACAGTTTCAGATGTACTTGGACACGCATGTATCACATGAGCAGACCTGTCTGCAGCTCAGAGCATAAAGTTCATAAAGGCCTTACAGGGTCTCATTTTCATAAGCTGTGTCGCCCTGGCAACAGGTCGTCAGGGAAGTGCAGGGTCCTGATTGGTGGATATTTTACAGTAGGTTTCGCTGCAGTAGGCTTTCATTTCCTAATGATTAGTGCCGCTTTTTTTGATTTGGTTCATCAGAACATTTTTCTGACAAGTTCTGGACGCCCTTGTGGACGTATTTTCACTAAGTCATTTGACCTGTGGTGTAAAGTTTTACATTTTTTAACTTTTATTTGATTTTATTTGAAATAGTAATTGAATATTTACTTAAATATATTACAACAATGCTTTGACCTTTTCCTGATAAACATGGAATATACATCAAAAGCTGCAAAAGCTTATTTGTACATTTTCTTTGTTATTATTTCATATGAAAACATCACAATAAAAAAACAAACAGTAAAAAAAAACCACCAAACACAAATAAAGAAAGACATCAAATAACTACAAAGAAAAACCTGGGGGAGGGGGATATCTGAGACCATTTGATCAGAGTTTACAAAAAAAATGTAAAACAAGGAAAAATGTGTAGAAGTAAGTGTTTTTTTAGTCCCTGATGTTTATTATTATTATTATTATTATGCTTTAATAATAAATATAAATAATACACATATAAACAACACCGCGACCCTGAAATGGAGAAGCGGAAAAGAAAATGATGATAATGATGATGATGACATATAAACAGACTTTCTAGCTCTAACACCAGGTCTTGTTTCTGATGAAGGAATGAATAAACTCTCAAACCTTGCCTCTGCTTTTTGAACTCGTGATGTCTGAAGCCTGAGGAATGCAGGTTAATGAAGTTAATGAGTGAAACCTCCTGAAAATCTGAACTTTGATCAACAGACAAATGTGTGTGCAATGTTCAGAATATACTCATACACCCCAGCCTTTCTAGACACTTAGAATTAGTGACCTCAACTGCTTTTAAGGTGCACTCACGTTTTTAAGACATGAAGCTTGTCACATAAAACACTCGCAGCATTGGGCTGTAGAGCAGGGGAACCGTGTGATGGACGTGACCTCACACTGCCTGACCATAATAAGGTTAATGTGGCTGAACGCCATCAAATACTCACAGCTGTGTTCCGATATATAGATAGTATAAAGCCTGTTCGCTTCAGCTCACGTTGTAACTGGCATCCACTTAATTAAAAAAGACATAATATACAACCAACAGCATCCAGTAGTGTCATAGAGACAATAAAATGAATACAAGCATTTCTCAAGCAATCAATAATGGTGATTATAATCATTTGTGATTAGCTCTGACCTTCCATATGCATTAAACTCAAAGTATGGATCCATGCATTTGTACACCTTTTAATGAAACAAATTAAACAGCCATCATTATTTTAAAAATAATTCATCTGTGTGTGTGTGTGTTTGTTTGTTTCAGGACCCTCGCAGTAAACACAGATTCAAGGTACACACATACTCCAGTCCCACATTCTGTGACCACTGTGGGTCTCTGCTGTATGGACTTATTCACCAGGGGATGAAATGTGACAGTAAGTACTCGCAAAAATAGATACACTCCCATAGAACCGACAAACACAATTACTGACCCTACAAACAGCATCCAGCGCACAATCTGCATGCACTGCTCTCTAGTGGCTAATGTCCAGCTGGTGTGAAGAATCATCTGTGTCCATTCAACAGATCTGCTCAGCCCAGCATGGAAAAGCAAATATGTTTTATCATATTAATGGCAAATATTGAATAGAAAGCTGCTGGAAAGCTTTGGAGTACAGGGGAATATTACAGAAACACTCTCTGCCCACTGTTGCAAAGCTGTTTACCAGAAGTGGAACAGCCAGTGGTTATTTTTCAAAAAAGAAAGTACCCACAGACCCAAGACTATGAAGAAGTGTCTGGAGAAAATGTTCATGAAGAACATGTTTTGTTCTGCTCCAGATTTAAATCCTATGGAGGATATTTGCTTTTTTTGGTTTAATATAGTGCTGTATAATAATTGGTCTAAACACAAAGTAGTTAGAAGTCATTAACAGTGTTGATCATCTTTCTGTAACAAGTCTCAGAGGGTGTCAGTATTTATAGAAATAAGAGAGAACTTTAACCCAACTTATTTTACTGGTGTGTTTTTTCTGAATCTCTTTTAGTTTTTTAAGAAAAACTGTTAAATGACTAAGAATTAAATATATTTCCAATAAATTAAGTTTTTTTTGTTTTTTTTTTACATTAAGTTTTTAAGAAGAGAGCAAAGAGAAGGCAAAATATTTTTTAAATCTTTAATCATTTAATCATGATTGCAGTATTAATGACTGTCATCCAGTAAATTCTTTAAATAATACATAAGTGTAGGACTTTGTGGTATAATTATATATTATAATTATATTCACACTCACACCTACGGACACTTATGAGTCACCAATACACCTACCAATGTGTGTTTTTGACCGTGGGAGGAAACCCACGCAGACACAGGGAGAACACACCAAACTCCTCACAGGCAGTCACCTGGAGGAAACCCACGCAGACACAGGGAGAACACACCACACTCCTCACAGACAGTCACCCAGAGCAGGACTCGAACCCAAAACCTCCAGGTCCCTGGAGCTGTGTGACTGCACCACCATGCCACCCTATTATAATGATATGTTTTGTAGCTATATATTCTAATATTGCAAGTCTACAGCAAATGCCATATATTTGAATGTATCTGTGTTTTTTTGCAGATTGTATGATGAATATTCATAAGCGATGTGTGACCAATGTTCCAAGCCTGTGCGGGACAGACCATACAGAACGGCGAGGACGACTGCACATCAGCGCTGACATCAAAGAGGGCACACTCACCGTGACCAGTCAGTGACACACAATACACACACCATATACCATGGCTACAAAATAGTTTATAGCAGTTTATTAAACTGAAAGCATTTTAATGATAAACACTGGCACATGGGTTTTTATTATTTTTATTATTATTAATATATTTTTTTTGTAAATATGAACTCATTCATAATTTGATGAATGCAGCATGTTCAGGAGACACATTTAGAGGGCAGCAGTGAGTAGTGTTTGTTTACTTCAGCTTCCTGCGGTCCATTAGGGGATACAAAGTTCAAGCAAACAAGATGGTAGGAAGCTAGTTAGCTAATTTGACAACTTGATATTTGTTTATTAATAGCTGAATTCAGTGTGAAGTTATGGACACACTGAAAAAATTAAAAAGCTAAAATATCAGGATTATGGCACCATTTTTTTCATTTGAGATTAAAGTAAAAAGAGTAAAAAGTTGCTAAGAAGCTAATTAGTCAGGACGCCTCTGGCTTGTGTGTAAAAACTTGAATATAGTGGAAAATAATGTTGCCACTATGTCACCTTAAATATTATTATTATTATTATTATTATTATTATTATGCTTGGGATCATTAGCCTAGCTGTTTTTAGAAGGTGCTAAATGCTAAGCAGCATAACTGGATCAGTTAATGTAGGTATAGTAATGTATCATGGTATTAAATTCTGAAATATTGCCCTGTTATTATAATTGCTCTTTCCACAGCTGACATTTAGAGGTCAGGGGAAGGGGAAATGGGGTTGTACCATATTGCTGCAGAAGTGGAGCAGCTTGGGTTTAAGTGCCTTTGCTTAAGGGCATGACAGCAGTGATTAGAGGAAGTACTCTTGAACATGGAGTTCTCCAGCTTTAGGTCAGTAACCCTTGTGGTCTCTCGAAACCAGGAGCCCTCCAAATGGATCATGAGTAAAGATGCACTTTTCCCAGGGGTGAACCACTCGGGGCTAATTAGCATAAAAACGGTCCTAATGCAAATTCTCACTGGTTTAAAATTCCCACAACTCATCATTTTTAGTTCCATTTTACATGTTTAATTTTATTATCAGTTAGACCCTGATTTACTCTCAGTTTCTTATAGTGAACATCCTTAAACAGAAATTCAGCAGTAGTCTCACAATAAATGAGCAATGACAACAAGTAAACAATGTGTTTTTTTTTTATTATTATTATTATTATGATGATGTTTTAAATGCTGTTTACCTGTGATAATGTCTTTTGTAGTTTTGTAGTCCATGAATGAACCAGTTTATGCTCCATATAAGGGGTCCCCAAACACAGGCGGCCATGTTATTTATAGCTTACTCTGAAGTCATAAGTAATGTGAATAAATATTAGTTTTTATTAACATTGTTGAGCTAATCATAGCTGTTATCTCCTTCCTCTAATGCTGGGAAATATACACCACTCAAACATAACATTATGACCACCTCCTTATCTCCATATAAGTTCCACTGACCATAAAAGCACTTTGTAGCTTTATAATTACAGACTATAGTCCATATGTTGCTCTGTATACTTTTTTCCACCTTCAATGGTCAGGACCCCCAAAGAGTCTTCAATGATTTGAGTAGTGGATCATTGTTAAGACTGCTGTGACACTAATGTGATGGGGGTGTGTTAGTGGATCAGACACAGCAGTGAATGTTAGAGTTTTTAAACACAGTATGCATTCACTTTCCCCTCTGTGAGACACTCCTACCTCGTTGGTCCACCTTGTAGATGTAAGGACAGATACAGTAGCTCATCTGTAGCTGCACAGTGTGTGTTGGTTGTGCTCTAGTCCTTCATCATTGGACACAGGACACTATCGGATGGGTGTTTTGGGTTGATGGACTATTCTCATTCCAGCAGTGACACTGAGGTGTAAAAGAACTCCAGCAGCACCGTTTAATTTAATAATAGGTTTAGTGTCAGTATTTACAGTATCAGATATGTGCAGAATACAGTACTGAACACATCAAATCAGGTTTTATTGTCTTATGACATTAACAAGCACAAATTAAACATAAAAACAGACACTATACATAGAAAGTACACACGTTATTAAACTGATAACTGTAAATTATGTTGAAATTAAGGTGGAACAGGTCTTTATTCATATAGAGATCATTGTCAAGGCTAATATATTATGTACTGAAAGTAATGAAGGAATGCTGAAGCTAACAGACATGGTTTTTAAGGATGAACGTGTGAATTAGTGGTGTCTGGAGACTGACAGTGTGTTCTAAATGAAAGTCTGCTTTACAGAGCTATTTTAGCCCGAGGCTGAAACAGATTCCTGTGAAAAACGCATCATGAGATCAATTAGCCAACGATCGCCCCACATCTCTTCACTCTCTTCCTCTCTCTGTCACACACACACTCACCCACCCACTCACTCACTCACCCACCCACCCACACGTTCACACTCACTCTCACTCACACACGTCAATCAGCTGCTCGTTTGGGAGCGCAGTGTATAGTTGTCTCTTCATACATATTCATTATTTTTAAGAAAACAACTAGAGAAATGTCTTTGGTGGTACACTGGTTCCAATAAAAACACATGCCTAAACTAATAGTACAGTGGCGTCCACAATCTGTTATTGATATGCCACCTATTATTGACACTTAACTGGTGTTGAATGAAGAAATCAAGATTTGAGTCAATACATAGCCTACAGAGGAGAAATGTTCTAAATTCACAGCCCGTTTGCAATAATCAAAACCTTATATTGTCATTTAGAGAGAGATGTTTATACATTTAGCTGATGTGTTTGTTTTTAAAGGCAAACATAAGAAAATGTGCAATACATTTTACTATAATTACATGTTCATAAGAGTGTTTTACTGTTTGGCTGAGTGTTCTGGGTGTGAAAGTGTGTGGCCATCATTAAGTGTTTTTTCTGGAAACAAAATAAACTGCGTATATTTAAAGGGGACATTTTATCTCAAACTATCAAACTATGAAACAACACACCTCAGTAAATGTTGTGCCTTTTATTTGTCTATCTATTTATTTTGTAAAAAACATGAATCAAATTAGCTGTTCTTACATCTGCTTCTGATGTTGATTCCTGAGATTTCAAAATTGCCCCGCCCCCTCGATTGAGCTTCTCCAATCACAGCCCTGTAACTACAAAGGTGCAAACATAGGGTTAAACCTTGTATAACAAACATTTGTTGAGAAATGAGACAACTGAGCAAAAACGGCAAATATGAGAGTGGTTAAGGAGGAAAATTTGGGCTAAAACAGATGAAATAAGAGTTTGCGCTGCCTCACCAGATGCCCCTGCTTACCTGAGGGTGTGCTGTGAGTGGTTCATTCTCATTAAAAGGAACAGGCGCTGAAACCCATCGTTCTGTACAGGGCTGTTTATGTAGGGAAAGAAAGGTACTGTGGGATTTGATCCTTGTGGTATTTTGATCAAAGCAAGTCACAAACCTTTCATTAAGACCTCGGAACTGTGTTTACTTTTGGAAAAGTATCTCTAGTATATTTATGGTTTTCATAATACTAAAAATCAGTAGTATACCTAAAAATGTAAATTATTATAAATACACCCACAAAACCTGCTGAAAAATAACAAGATAGCGAATCATTTTAATCTATAATTTTGGTTCTGACACAGGATTTTAGGAGAGGAACAATTATTGTAATCTTTTCCATTAATCTCTATATAAATTGTTTCTTTTCTTTTTTGGAGAATGGCTTAAATTCAACCTCTCTCTCTTTCTTCTAAGCCTCTGTGTTTTGATCTTTCTTGTAACAGTCAGGGAGGCCCGTAACTTGGTGCCCATGGATCCTAACGGCTTGTCGGACCCCTACGTGAAGCTCAAGCTGATTCCAGACCCCAAAAGTGAAAGCAAGCAGAAGACCAAGACCATCAAGTGCTCCCTCAACCCCACATGGAACGAAAGCTTCACTTTGTACGTCTGTTTTCAATGATAATCATTGTAAAATCTTTAAATGGTTGTTTAAACATAGTGCTATTATTATTATCGTTATTTTTTACTACGCTTATCGTAATGATGAATAAGTAGTCACTTAATGACCTGTATATTTTTAAATATATATATTAGATTATTTGTTTATTTATTTATTTTGTACTATGTATAATGCCATGAATAATTTTCAAATCAAATTTAGATATATGTGTAATTTTTGTGGGTGTGTGTGTGTGTGTGTAGTAATCTGCGGGAAACTGATAAGGACCGGCGTCTCTCTGTGGAGGTGTGGGACTGGGATCTGACCAGCAGGAATGACTTTATGGGCTCGCTCTCTTTCGGTATCTCTGAGCTCCAGAAAAAAGGGGTCAGTGGCTGGTAAGAGCTGCCGAGACTTTTATCTTCATACGATGCATTTTAAAAGCTGGTTTTTGCTCATATAGAGAATCGTGACCTTCCTTAATCAGTTACAATTGTGTTTTGCTTTATATAGAACACTTAGAGGAGTTTGCATGATTAAAGGGTTCTTTGCATGTGAAAACCTTCTTCATGTTCATGGTAGGGCTGGCCCCGAATAATCGGATATTCATTCGTTGGGTAGGAATTTGGTTTATAATTTTGAGATTGGGATATTAGTTTTTTGGATAGATGTGGCAATAAAGGCAACCCTCCACTCCACATGTATTCAGCCTTGTCAACATAAAAGTCTTGAATGAAGCCTAAAACACACTACAGCAACCTACTTACAGTGAAGCATGGCAAAGCTACAGTTCATTTTTGTCAGCTTTACACCTCATAGAAGCTCTGGTTTATTTGCCCTTAGAGGCACAGTGTATGTACGAGTAAACAAACAACTCAGTGAGTGGAGCCATGCTGGGAGCCAAAGTGCAGCTTTAATTTTACAGCGGGCACTGAGCTCTGATTTTCTGAACAATAGCTGATCCCCAAGTATTCAGATATTTGTTCTTTGGGTATGTATTCGGTTTCAAATTTTGAGATTCTGTTATTATCAACATTCAGGCTCCAGCAGTGAAAACAGGGCTCTCCCCACTCTACCCGTATTTAGGCTCATCAACATAAAAGTCTTTGCGCAAATGAAGTCTAAAACATCCTAACATCCTAAACACCACACTTACAATGAAGCAAGGCGACACCACAGTTCATTTTGTCAGCTTTGTGCCTAAAATTAGAGCACCTCCACCCAAACTGTTTAAACTGTGTATAATCTGTGCCCTTAATTAGCAGGCTAGTTAGCAGGTTAGAAGAAGCCATGCTTTAAGCCACGGCGCAGCCTGGAGAGAGGGATATTAAAGCAGGGGTCGGAAGCAGATTTTATTAATGACAACCACATACACCACCCCACTCTCAGAGTATTCAAGTATTCGCAGAATATCCTAGCCGAGCCTCAGAAGCCCAAAAAGTGATATTCAGGACTGCCCTAGTTCATGGAAAATGTGCTAAAGTGTTCTATATTACACAAAAAAGTCAGTGTTAAAATAGAAGTACAGTTTTTTGTGCCAGGTAGAACCCTTCTCTAAAAGCTGATAGGTAGAACCATCTCAAGCATATTCTCTGTGAATCTATGGAACACTTTCACTGTGCAAAGGACCCTTTAATCAGGCAAAGGATTGTTCAAATGTTCCGGGTTCTATATAAAACCATTTTCTTTATTAAAGAACCCTTGAAGAACCATCATTTTTAAGTGTGTAGCTAATGACTGGAACTGACAGTGAGAATTCCACCACTGCAACTAAAGTGTGTGTGTGTGTGTGTGTGTGTTTGTGTGTGTGTGTGTCCTCTAGGTATAAGTTGCTGGGACAAGAAGAAGGAGAATATTTTAACGTTCCTGTTCACCCAGACGGCGAGGAAGGCAATGAAGAACTGCGGCAGAAATTTGAGGTCAGCTCCGGTTTTCATTGTGTCAGAAACATCTGTAAGTCCAGAAGTGTGTAGAGACATCGAGTGTCAGATAGACTTCCAGCTGTTGGCAGTGGATCAGGGGAACTGTGCTCTCTCTGGTGGCGGAGCACCATCAGATACTTTTAAGATAAATCTGAGACCCAGAGCTAGTCATCCAACATCAGGACCTGACCTCACTCAAGTTCACGTGGCTGAAGGCAATCAAATCCTCACAGAAATGACCAGTACTGCAGCAAATGGACACAAATCTGCATTTTAGGAGAAATGTTAAATGAGGTCCAAAACCTTAGAGCCATTTAATTAATTAAATGTTATTTAAATGCAAGTCATCTAGATTTGATTTGATTTAAGTCCTTTTTGTTTGTTCCCAAGTCCATTGACACTACATTCCAAAATTTAGTGCATGTTGGATATATGTTTATTATTATATGTATTTTTGATTTACACACATTTAACGTTAATATTCAGTACAAAATAAGCACAATCGAAAGGGTGCCTAAATTCCTAGTGAGCTTCCTTATTGGCCCATGTCTACATAGCATTCTGTCTAAAGCAGTTTTCACATATAAACTCCAAAGAATCAGGTGCAGAGATTTCCTGGGATGGTCTTTTCTCACACACAGTGCACAGTGAGAAATGTTCAGATGTGTTCTCACATTTGGAAATGTACTGCATGCTTTAGGCATGAGACTGGGCGTGGGCAGCACATGCAGTAGATATAGTATGATTCTCCGGAACATTAGTGGCTCTATTCACACTCTGACTTTACTCAGGGTTTGTACTAGAGATGGGCCTGATCCGATCGGGTCCGATATGAGCGCCATTACCGAAACTCTGTTGTCATTGTGGTGGTGTTTAACATGACGTAGGTGCAGCAGTAAAACACTGCCATAACAATGTGTGTAACAAAGCTCTGTTTGCATTAGCAGTGTGTGTGTGTGTGTCAGTCAGAGAAAGAGAGGGAGGGAGGGAAAAGAGGATACAGAGAGAATTAAAAATAAGAAGAGAGAAATGGAAACAGACAGAAAATAAATAGGAAATAAATGTGTGTGGATGGGGCCTGAGCAGTGAACATTAGCTGTTGTTTTGACTGGATAGACTAGATATAATCTGTCATCCAGAAAATACTTACATACAGAAATACAATTACATGACAACAGGAGGAGAAATGTGTGGGTTTACGTGTTAACCTCAAGGTTGCATTGTTACTAACGTTCCTTAAAAATATTTGAACCTCACTGACATTAAGTCTGAGTTGATGTGTATGAGAATGAGAGAGGAGGAGGAGGAGTGTAACCTAAATAAATTCCTTTGGAATGCATTTAAATTCAATGCATTGTGTGTAGATTTTGTGTAGAAGTGCGGTGTTGTTTATTACAGCCTCATGATGAAACATTAAACACAAAACCAACAATAATAATGAAAGTATTAAAGTTGAAAGAGCTCTTGCATAAGAATCTGTATCAGTATCAGCAGTTGTGTATCAAAATCGGAACCAAAAATACATGGATAGGGCCATCACCAGTTTGTACTAAGCATTTTCAAGGTCTCTAACTGGAACTGTGATGGTGTACTTGTACAGATGTTGTCCTTGAGCTGCCCCAAATAAAGGCGCGCCCCTAAGACTACACAGACCTTTAGGTCGAGAGCCTGAGACATGCAGCGGTTATGTCTCTCGAGCTGCGCGATATATCGTTGTTGTATCGTCATCGCGATGTGTGTGTGGTTGGGGCTGGCTGCATATCCTGCATTTTTATTTATTTATTTTTTTGAAGAAATTAGTTGTATAAACCTTAATTTACCTTTTTTATACTTGACAAAATAAAATTCACACTGTTCTAATATTCTATTGCATAACTACCAGAGTCTGATTACATCTGCCTAGTATCATTCATTTTAATCCAGTCTTGGATACAGTCTGTTGCTGCTTGTTGTGAGTGACACACGGTTGTGTAGTGTGTAGCTCTTTTATTTGTCTATTTTTAATGAAACTGGCCCCTTAAAGTCGTTTAAATTATGGAAAAAGTGGTTAAATTACCTGTTTTTGTCTCCAATGACTCCCTAATGTGATTTTAAAGCTACATGAAAGTAAACTCAGAATGAAAGTGCTACAAAGCAAAATGGTTCCATCACTTACAAATGAATTTCTCAAACAGTGAATAAAAACAAAAGACAAGTTACGCTTTCGCCAAGCTACCGTCGATGTTTTACTCAGACACACACCGCTCCACCTTCAAAGATGCCGAGCTCATGAATGAACACAAACCTTTGTTTTGAGAACAGCTGTTCTCCAGAATCGTAGACATTTCCTTTAAAGAAAAGTAGCTTTTAGAAACCACATTCATTAATATTTTTAGTAGTCTGTGTTTTGTAATATTACAGAAAAGCTAAATATCTCAATGTAATTTGCCATCCTTTTGACATCTCTTCTCTTCTGTCCCTCAGAGAGCCAGGATTGGTCCAGGGAATAAGAATATGGACAGCTCGTCATCAAACGATATCTCCAAATATGACGCCAACGGCAACCAAGACCGCGTCAAACTCTCAGACTTCAACTTCGTCATGGTGCTCGGCAAAGGAAGCTTTGGAAAGGTAACAACCACACGAGCGGGACTCATGAGAACACAGACGTTAATCCATAACATTCAAGTTGAGACTCACCAGATTAGTGTTGTATATTGCCATTAAAGGAACACTAGGTAAAACCTGGATTTTGTTTTGCTCCTGGGACTAGTGTAATACATTGTTGCAGCACAGTACTGGAATCAGTGGGGACGGAGGGAGGGGCGAGGTTTCCTACCCTCCACCAATAGTTACACAGTGCAGTTTCTGCGGTGCCGATCCTGGACTAGTGACAACAGACACTCTACTATCACTGTTACTGCTCAGTGGAGCATTATAATGAGTTTGAAGCTGATATTTGATGGTAAAAGTATTACATAGTGCTCCTTTAATTAATAGAAGTTTTCTATAATGGCATATCAACGTTCACTAGAATTAATCTGTCCACATCGCTACATCATATCACTTGTATTTGGCCAGGGTGGGGCGAGGCGGGAGTATGGGGACGCGCAGTATAGTAGGTAGTGTTTTTAGACACACCCTGTGAGGTCAAAAGTTTGAGGACACACACCCTGACGCACTATTTCTGAATTCAAGGGAATTAATAGAAGAAATGTTCTCCTTATTCACGTTCACTCTCTCTTTCTCTCTCTCTATCTCTCTCTGTCTCTCTGTCTCTCACTTTCTCTCCATCTTACTCTCATTTCTCTCTGGTTTATTGTTTATCCTTCATTTTCTCTGTATCCCTCTTGCCCCCCCACCCCACATTCTGTCTCGTTCTCTCTCTCTGCCTCACCTGCTCTCTCTCCATCTTCCTCTCATTCCCCTCTTTCCCTCCCTCACCCTCTTTGTTGTGTCCCTCCCTTTCTCCACAATCTCTCCCCCTTCTGTCTCTCGTCCCCATTCTTTCTGTGTCTCTCATTTTCTCTCTCACCCTTGTTTGTCTACACCACTTCCCCCCTCCCTCTCGCCCCCACTCACCAACTCTTTCTTTCTCTCTCTTAATTTTTTTCTCTGCTCTATCTCTCTCTCTATCTCTCTCCTCTCTCTCTCTCTGCAGGTGATGCTGGCCGAGCGTAAGGGAACAGATGAGCTCTACGCTGTGAAGATCCTGAAGAAGGACGTGGTCATTCAGGACGATGACGTGGAGTGCACCATGGTGGAGAAGAGGGTTCTCGCTCTCTCTGGAAAACCTCCTTTCCTCACTCAGCTGCACTCCTGCTTCCAGACCATGGTATACAACAGTTTACAAACACACACACACACACACACACACAGATGCCAAAGTCCTGCTGCCAAATATTGCTTCAGAATTGAAGCGCATTCATCTCAGCACCAGCCTCTAAACATGTCTTTACCAGAGAAGGAAAAAAACCTCCAAATTATTTTGGAGCATTTCTATTGGTCCATTCAAAATGTAACTGTCACACATTGTGAAGGACAGCTGCTGTATTCAAATGATGTAGTAAATGAACAAAAAATCCACAAAAATGGAAATAAAACCTGTGTACAAGTGTGGTCTCTACAGGATACACATGACTGTACACACACACACAAACGTATACAGAGAGCTAATTTTATACCAAGTACTTCTGCTTTTAGTTCATAGCACACATCGCCCATGCCCATATATTTACAACTGGAGTGTGCAGATTAATGTCTCATCCTCATTTACTGAATTTTCACTGATTGTCGCGTGGGTGTGTTCTGGCTTTAGGATCGTCTTTATTTTGTGATGGAGTACATTAACGGCGGGGATCTGATGTACCAGATACAGCAAGTGGGGAAGTTTAAGGAACCTCACGCTGTGTAAGTACACACTGTTCAAACAGCATATTTACACATGTGGTTTCTGAAAGGCAGTCACTGGAAACAGGTGGATTTCTGACTTTGTGTCCATTTCCTTTTCTCAGTAAAGGCTTTTGATGGCTCCATGTCCTTTTGGACTCACTGTGTTGCATTGTGTTGAGCCGTTATTAGGTTGTTCCTCTCACAGTGAAATGTTCTCAAACACCTGTTGATTGTTTAGAGTTGAAGCGAGAGTTTAGCTTGATTTTTCTCCTGTTTCTATCTCAGTGCTCTCTGAGAGATCTGCTTTGACACCAGGTCTTCTGTGATTGTTAGGAGTTCCATTTGGTCTACAACATTCAGGCATTGCTTTTATATCTAGTCCACTGAAACATCTCTTAGCACATAACAGCAGTATGGTTACTACTTTCTATTGAAGTCTATGTTCGCAATTTTAATCAAAAAACACATTAAAAAAAATTTCTGAGGATGTTTCCTAACAATTTGCAGCTCTTCAGTCTTTTTCCCCTGGAAATAAGTCTAATGTGTTTACAAAGCCCCAGTGTCTGTAATGGGGAAAAAACAACAAAGGGTGTCAACAACAAAGTGGGGTAATATAGACTTATTTTTGCTGTTTCCGATTATTTTAAATTGGAATTACTCTAAATTTGGGAGAGCACTAACTGCATGAAAGTAAACACAGATGGAAGTGCTACAAAAGTAAACAACTCGAATTACAAATGAGTTCCTGTGCTAAACCCTACATACAAATGAAACTTCAGCCACGTACAAACAAGAGTTATATATATATACACATCGTTCCGCCTTAAACAACGCTTTGCATCTGAACGTAAACAAACCAGAGGGAATAGACTCGAGGGCCGACCGACCAGAGTCGATTTTGCCTTTAATAAGGAATAAGGGCTCAGTCTCAGTCTTAGGTCACAGTTTGTGAGGAGTGTGGTGTGTTCTCCCTGTGTCTGCGTGGGTTTCCTCTGGGTGACTGTCTGTGAGGAGTGTGGTGTGTTCTCCCTGTGTCTGTGTGGGTTTCCTCTGGGTGACTGTCTGTGAGGAGTGTGGTGTGTTCTCCCTGTGTCTGTGTGGGTTTCCTCTGGGTGACTGTCTGTGAGGAGTGTGGTGTGTTCTCCCTGTGTCTGTGTGGGTTTCCTCTGGGTGACTGTCTGTGAGGAGTGTGGTGTGTTCTCCCTGTGTCTGTGTGGGTTTCCTCTGGGTGACTGTCTGTGAGGAGTGTGGTGTGTTCTCCCTGTGTCTGCGTGGGTTTCCTCCGGGTGACTGTCTGTGAGGAGTGTGGTGTGTTCTCCCTGTGTCTGCGTGGATTTCCTCTGGGTGACTGTCTGTGAGGAGTGTGGTGTGTTCTCCCTGTGTCTGCGTGGGTCTCCTCCGGGTGACTGTCTATGAGGAGTGTGGTGTGTTATCCCTGTGTCTGTGTGGGTTTCCTCCGGGTGACTGTCTGTGAGGAGTGTGGTGTGTTCTCCCTGTGTCTGCGTGGGTCTCCTCCGGGTGACTGTCTATGAGGAGTGTGGTGTGTTCTCCCTGTGTCTGTGTGGGTTTCCTCTGGGTGACTGTCTGTGAGGAGTGTGGTGTGTTCTCCCTGTGTCTGCGTGGGTTTCCTTCAGGTGACTGTCTGTGAGGAGTGTGATGTGTTCTCCCTGTGTCTGTGTGGGTTTCCTCTGGGTGACTGTCTGTGAGGAGTGTGGTGTGTTGTCCATGTGTCTGTGTGGGTTTCCTCTGGATGACTGTCTGTGAGGAGTGTGGTGTGTTCTCCCTGTGTCTGTGTGGGTTTCCTCTGGGTGACTGTCTGTGAGGAGTGTGGTGTGTTGTCCATGTGTCTGTGTGGGTTTCCTCTGGATGACTGTCTGTGAGGAGTGTGGTGTGTTGTCCCTGTGGGTTTCCTCCGGGTGACTGTCTGTGAGGAGTGTGGTGTGTTCTCCCTGTGTCTGTGTGGGTTTCCTCTGGGTGGCTGTCTGTGAGGAGTGTGGTGTGTTCTCCCTGTGTCTGTGTGGGTTTCCTCTGGGTGGCTGTCTGTGAGGAGTGTGGTGTGTTGTCCCTGTGTCTGTGTGGGTTTCCTCTGGATGACTGTCTGTGAGGAGTGTGGTGTGTTGTCCCTGTGTCTGTGTGGGTTTCCTCTGGATGACTGTCTGTGAGGAGTTTGGTGTGTTCTCCCTGTGGCTGCGTGTGTTTCCTGCTGGTGTTCCATGTGGCTGTGTAAAAGTGTCCACAGGTGTGCGAATGACTGGGTGAGTGTATGAAAATATCCAGGATGACTTCCTGCCTTGCACCAAGTGATTCCAAGAGGGTTCAGAGAATGAAGAAGTGAATGAATGAATGAAAGATATCTGGGTTTTGCATGCTCTCATATATATTATATAAATTATAAAGCACAGGAGCCTGAATTATGAATTGAATCATGAAAGAAAAAATTTTCTAAATTTAATGGACAGCTCTGAATAGGAAATAGAAGGCAGAGACTGTAATAAAGATTTGATTCTTTGGATATTCTTGTCTGCTAAAGTGTTGTTGTTGTTGTTGTTGAAACGTATTCCAGAAAATTGCATGGCATTGTCTACTTTTAATCACAATTTCCTACATCACGAATGAAAGAAAGGTAATGATATAATCACACTGTTTATCTGTTTTGTGTGTGTGTGTGTGTGTGTGTGTGTGCAGGTTCTATGCTGCAGAGATTGCTATCGGCCTATTTTTCCTCCATTCGAAAGGCATCATTTATAGGTGAGAGACTCCTTTAATGTTGGTTGTGCACCTATGGACCATTTTTGGAGTTCTTAGTCAAATTTGTGAAGTCTATGGCATCTCTAATATACTGATAAATTATTTTTTCAGATACTGTATTATTATTAGCTGCTAAATTCTAGTTAATAAATGTACATTTGATATTTCACAAATGAATCACTTAAAGGAACAAGTTCTTAATCTTTTCACAGTGTGCCGGAAATGTATGGCCCAACCTGGTTAATATAATAACTCTAAAGAGGAACTCTTGAAATCCCCAATTGTAGGGCTACAGCTGCAGTAACTGTTGCACGTGTATCACTAGACTATTCAGCAACTTAGAATATTACACGTGTTTCATTGCAGCTGCGGTCAAAGAAAACCCCAAGGAAGAAGGGGGTGGGGGACACATCATTCACATACTGAAAAAGCTTAATTTATTCAAATGAATCATTCTTACATGGCAATAAAAACTAAGGTAAATCAAAAGTAGATCCATCCACACTAGGTAATTGTTAAAGAGAGGATTTGTAGAAGGCAAACATATCCTAAATTGGCAAATGTTTTCTGATTTGTTGTAAATGTCTGCTGACGAATCCACATTAACCAACAGCAGTGTGTAAAATGCAACCGATACAGAGTGATACGCACAAACCTTTCTATGTTAATCGAATACAGAGTATTGGCTGGATATTCACAGCAATGTTTCAACATTTAGTATAAAGGCTTCCCAGAAGGTTAGAGGCTGCTACTGCCGCAAACCAGGACACTCAAGTCTGTTCACTTCATTTGTAAAGAAATGTCGGGTCAGCAGGTGTCCACCCCAGCTGGCCATATAATGTATGTCATGTAAGGTGTTTTTATTGCTAAACACTTGTGTGTGTGTGTGTGTGTGTGTGTGTGTGTGTGCAGAGATCTGAAGTTGGACAACGTGATGTTGGACTCTGAGGGTCATATTAAGATCGCAGACTTTGGCATGTGTAAGGAAAACATGTTTGATGGCATCACCACAAAAACCTTCTGTGGAACTCCAGACTACATCGCTCCTGAGGTGTGTGTACGCACGGGATGGTGGGGTGTTATGAATATCATATACTTTAATGGCAAATTATTTTTTCTTCCTTAGTGACAAATTATTAATGTTAATTATGATCAATTATTAATGATGAGACTTCATGACCAGGCTGGTTTAGCAGTTAAAGGTGTGTAATCATATGTAGCACTTAGTAAGATAAGATATTCCTTTAGTAGTTTAAATTAAAAATGAAGTAGTATATAGCTAATCTGTCATATTACATACTTATTATGTAATTTATACTGTTCAGAAACATGTAACTCCAAGTAAAATGTGCTACTTGTAATCTACTTAAAATAAGAATTTAATAATATTGTAATTAAATTGTACTGAGTTGTATCTTGTGCTTAGCCTGTTGTACTTAGTATGATTTAATTAGGGCTGGAAAATACTTCTTTATCAATATGTATCACTATAAAATGTTTCAATAACAATTATATGATTTTTAAACACATTTTCAATATATTTTATTTTTTAAATTATATCCTATCAACTCAAATTAAGAAATGAATTGTGAATAAACGTTTATAGTTGTTGTTGTAGTAAATAATATTTAGTTCTAAGGATATACTCCCTAATATGTTGTATGTAATTTAGCAGTATGTAGTACTTATACTGTATTAATATATTGTACACATAGTAATGTGTAGAATTCAGGGATAAACTGTACTTAGCATGTGGTATTTAGCTTGTAGGAACATAAATAATGCCTATTAAATATATTCATATGGGATACTATGTAAATGTATATAATACATATGTAACACATACATGGGCAATATTTGTATATATACGTAATGTCTTACTTTCTCGTGTAGACGGACACTGAGAAGGACAAAGCACTGATGTGTCCTCTCTGTTTCTCTGGTCTGTTTTCAGATCATTGCTTATCAGCCCTATGGGAAGTCTGTAGACTGGTGGGCCTACGGAGTCCTGCTGTATGAAATGTTAGCAGGACAGGTAAGAAAAGCTTATATCACAAAAAATATTTACAACATCCTAACTACTGTACTACTGTATCCTAACGAGGATTCCTCTGATTAATTCTTGTCATAGCCCCCGTTTGATGGAGAAGATGAAGATGAGCTTTTCCAATCCATCATGGAACACCATGTTTCCTATCCTAAGTCTATGTCTAAAGAAGCAGTGGCCATATGCAAGGGCGTATGTGCACACACACACACACACACACACACACACACACACACTGGACATAGTGTTAAAACATATTATAAAATGGATAATTCCAGTCCTAACATCTGATTGGCTGAGGTGCACTCGACGCTGTTGAAAAATACACAATATACACACACTTATGATCATCTCACAACTTATGAATTCCATATTAATGCACCAGCAGCTTCTTAGTTTGATTACATATGTTCTTCTTTTGTGTCTATTTCCTTTTCCATGTAATTGCTTTATGAAAGCCATATTTATTTCTGATTCTTTTTTTTATCGACTCCTCAGAATTGACCATTTTGACGAGTTATTAAAAATGGCCTCATGACATTACCGTACAAACACACACTATTCTAAACTGTACCATGTATTTTTATTTGTTTTTCACACATGTGCACGTTCTCCTTCTTTTGCATCTATTTTTGTGTGTCTTAGTTGATGACCAAGCATCCAGGGAAGCGTTTGGGCTGCGGTCCAGAGGGCGAGCGTGATATTAAGGAACACGCATTCTTCCGTTATATAGACTGGGAGAAACTGCAGAACAAAGAGGTTCAGCCTCCATTCAAACCCAAAGCAGTAAGTAGTGGTTACTTATATGCAGAGTGTGTGTCTGTGTGTGTGTGTGTCTGTGTGTGTGAACCTCTGTGGGTTTTTACACGTGTCCTCGTGTCACATTTGATAAGAAACTGATATGACCATATCTTAGCAGTAAACATTACTCATTAGTTGACTAGATCCTCTAAATAACAACGTCCCCACTCCTCCGCAAGCGGAGACATGTTTTAAAACATTTTTTATAAAATATAAACACAGTGAATAAATATTTTTTAGTCAAAGCAAGTCATGCACTTCTGTGAAATGTAATTATAGCCTGTACATTCGTTTAAATATATAATTATGTTGCAACTAAAATCCACATAAACTATATGACCATAAGTTTTTCGACACCTGCTCACTCAGACTTTTATCTGAAATCATTGGGGTGTATTTGAAACATAGTCTGTTTTTTTTAAACCATTTCAGTAGATATTGGAACACTGATGTCAAGATTTAATGATATTCAGCCACATTAGAGCTCAGGAACTGATGTTGGACGATTAATTCGAAGCTATGGACATCACTCAAACTCATGCTGAAAAGGATGATATAGCATGGTATACCATACTATTCTTGGCATTGAGCATTGTGACCTTAGGCCCATTTCATTACATACTTTTCCTCTCACTGTGTGACTGAAAGTAGTAGAGTTCGCTTCATGTTAAGGGTGTCTACAAATTTTTGGACATATAGTATACCAAATAACACAAAGGTGGGCTTCATCTTACATTCAGACAATAGTCTGTAGTGTGGGTCAGTAGTGTTCATTCTGGTTCAGCCAGTCTTATTCTGCCAGTCATGGTAAACAGAGAGATTTTCACTTAGTGTCCTCCTCCAAGTGTGTTGAGCTGTGATGATGTTTTAAGTTTACAAAATAAGTTTTAAAATGTTCAAACATTCTTCCGCTCTTTTGCCATTTTATTGTAACTGTAAAACCCAAACAATTAAGTATTTAAAAAGAAATCATATTGAAATCTTTAAATCGTCTTAAATCAAAACTCACACATACTTTTAGATACAGCATTATTCCCAATAACAGAACAAATCGATGCACATGCTTTTGCAGTGCTTTTCTCTAATGGAACTTATAACGAATGCAACGACCAATAAATTATTCTCACTCTTTATTTTCAAATCCAGTTCATTTTTAGTTTTTTTTTATTTTGTTGTTGAATAAAGTGACAACTGTCATTTTTTTAATCTAAAGGTTGTCTTGAAATGACAAAGGAGCAAGAACAAGTGTGATTTTTGAATTACAATGAAACCTTACACAAAAAGCTTTAAAACTTAATTGTATACCTAATATTGTCAGTAGTTTAAAAAAAACAAAACATTTAAAAGCAGCATATTCATTTTCAGGTACTATGTATAAGCTTGAGGTCGCATCTTCTGGAACACCATTCCTGAATTATTTATGTAGCAAAGTATAACTGCTACACAGTTCATCGTCATATCACAAAATCTTTATTCATTTGACTAAGATAACAGTTTATTTGACTAACCTGGATGTGCACTGGCTAAGAGCTGTAAATAAAGCCTCTGCTTTGCATAAGAGGCCTTACAACCACAATACCTGCAGTGTGACCAGTGTTTTTTTACATATTTTTATGTTGTCTGTCCTGTTTGACACAGTTATTCAAAGTTGCTCAGATTGTATTTCATTTTGGGGACATCTGCATCAGTCTACATTAGCTACTACAACACCAAAGAGTAATAAATGCACTAAAGTCTTAGATGTGTCTTATGTTTTTGATGGTAAGGACATACACTATATGCACAAGCAACTGTGGACACCTGCTTTTCAACGTACCTATCTGAAATTAAGGCTATTAAGAGGGAGGCACGATATATTGACCTTTGCGGTAAGGATTTGATCCCAACTCATCCTGATGCTATTGAACAGAGCTCCATCTCTCTGGAGAGCACCGATCCACTGCTCCATATCCCACTTCTGAGATGCATAGAGCTTGTGGTGTCTACAGACATTTGGACATATGGTGTATTACTGGAGAAATTCTTTTGGAATGTAGTGTATTTACATTGAATTTTAATTATTCAGACAGTGAATAACAGGACTAGTAACATGCACTGTGTACCTCGTTATGTTATTGTGAAATCGTGATGTCACGTCAGGCAAGACCACCGTTTTATATGTTTGTTCTAATTTGTCTTTGATGTCGTGTACCAGTAAAGCACCACTAGCCTAATTATGCAACACTACTTCACTATGCCTTCATACATAAATTATATCCTCCAATCAAATACTGAAAGGTAAGTTGTTTGGATCATATCTGACCTACAAAAGTATTCCTCCAGTGTTGGGGAGCAGCTGAATTTCTATTATTAGAGTACACTGCTAGACTTAAGAGGACAAACTTGTCATTCCTATTTGGGTCAGCTACCCCTGTGCAGCACAAACAGGACCATGACGCACTGTTATCACCTTGACGAATGAGCGTCTGAGTAGTTTTTTTTTTTTTTTTTCAAAGTAAAGTAGGTAAAGAAGTTTTTCAGGTTGTTTAGTCCATTTCTGGAATTGAAGTGAATAACTTTTGCTAACTGATCTGATCCAGATATGGTCATTGAACAGCTTAGTGGATAAAGACTAAGGTCACATTGTCAGAGGTTATGAGGCTAAATGTCCTGTACATACTGTATATACAAACATTCTGAGAAAGATTGTCTGCTAAACATATACATTTATTATAATAAAACATTTAATCACATTCAAAATTTTGGGATGCACCACTATGGTAATCATTGGCCGTACAGTACCTGCTGATATCATTAATTAATTACATTTATTCGTAGAATGTAGATATATTCAAATTATTTAAATGTATATTTAAGCCAAATTAACCTTATATTTTATCCTTTATATTATATCACTGTCTTTACAGTGAACACTTTAAAGCTTTTGGTGAGCAATTTAAACAAATTTCAACATATTAAGGCAACTGGAATATAGTATTAGGTGCAATTTGTAATTTAAGATTACTGTTATGGTTTACTATTTAAACTCAATCCGTACCTATTTAATAAACTCTAATAATTATTAATTTATATATTGTAGAATAATTATATTATAAAATATAGGGTAATTTTCTCACTGCAAATGTTTTGTGCTGCTAGTGTGGAGCATTAACGGTTCCTGTTACAACCAACATGGATCACTTTTGTTTGTTTGTTTTTGGTATGGCTATTTTGTAAGCCAATAAATTAAAATGTTTCCGTTTCTTTTTATTTATTTTTTTACAGGGCACAGAAATTTCCTTGCAGATTTTATTTACCTATAGATTTAGCTCTATTTAGATGCCACCAGTTATTATTTTGTTAATGGCATTAAAAAACACTATTGATTGTGTACAAAAGTACAAACGTATGGAAATTAAGAACCTAAAGGTAGTATTGGTGTCAGAACTGGCCACAGCAAGGTGCTGATTTTTGATTCTCTAGCTTTCAACCTGGAAACTACTCATCAGTGCCTTCCTACTACTAACAAAAGAAGATCTACTTTCCTACTTTCTTGCTGCTTGGGAACGTCCAGTGAGGAGTGTGTTAGTTTTATGTAAATCAGCTTCCCCAACGCTGCGAGTCACTCTCAGCCTCTCAGTCAGTCCAGACACCTGCCACCTCTTATGAAACAAATGTTTACTCGACATTTGTTGGTTCACATATGTTTTCTGTTGAAGAATATGTGATTGCTTGAGGATTTGATGGGATTAAAACATTAGAAGATGCCATGCATGTGTGATTTCACCTTTCACTATCCAAAGCCATAGCTCTTATTCCTGGACACATTCCTTTAGAATTTAAAGGTATTTAAAAAATATGTAGAGGCTTAAAGGGATAGTTTTACCACCAGAAACTAGCAAATAACCTGATTATGTGTTATTTTTTATTTTATTCTGTAACATACAAGTTGCATCCCCATGTTGAATATAGGTTTAGTACCAAACCTTTGACACATCCAGGCCTCTAGGTGTCAGTATAATTGTATCACAACATGAAGGAGAATATCTGGAAGAGTATTTCCTTCTTTAAAAACTTTCCCTCTGTTTAATGATTGCTGTCCTCAGTAATGGTACTCTCAATTTATTAATAATTTTCTTAATTTAATGAACATTTCCTAACATAATCCTAACTGTTGAAATATAATGTCATATTATTTGGGTAAATAGAGACAAGTATTTAATATTTAAGTGAAAATTGAATTAAACGAATGCATTAATGAAATTGAGATTAAATGATTACATTTTAAAACTAGTTTTAAGCCTCTAAAATTTTTTCTACCTTAAAATCTTGAGCTCCATATTTATTTATTTATTTATTTATTTATTTACTTTTACCAAGCTGCATCTCAGTGTTTTAATCCCTGTTTCAGTTGTTTTTTGCCATGTTTTTTCTGAACATTTATGTTGAGTTTGGTCATATTTTTCACACTTTAGTTGTAATTTTGACTATGTATTTTTTAACCTCCATCCTCCCATCGCACCCCTCTTTTCTCTCGTCCTCTCCACAGTGCGGTCGGGATGCAGAGAACTTTGACCGTTTTTTCACCCGTCATCCTCCAGTCCTGACCCCTCCCGACCAGGAAGTGATTTCTAACCTGGACCAGGATGAATTCCAGGGTTTCACTTACATTAACCCAGAATACGCTTCTCAGGAATTCAAGTAGCCAATCACGGCGCTTAAATGTGAGGACCAATCGGAATGGAATGTCTGAAATGACTGAGGCAGAATGAGCCAAGCACAGGAGAAAGTGTGCAACTAAACCCCATTTTTATCAGTGGACCTAGTGTGTACTTGCAGCTGTGTCCAAAGGCTTGGACGCCCCGGTCAAAGAACATTTTTCATTTATTTTAATTTTGAAACCATTAACTTTTTTTCTTCATGAAAATAGCTTGACCCATCCTCTATTAGGAACACACAATCACAAAAGTGTTGTTAAATTTACTGTACTATTTACTTGCTTTTATTGGCTCAGTTTAACATGGGTTTAAATGGAATGTTTGATCCAAAAAATGTATGATCCATAACCTTCCCACATCAAATTTTATGCCTTCTCCCTTCAAGAAGATGTTAAATTCTTGAAACAAACCAAAAATACCCATTAGAAATGTATAGAAGTGTGTTCTCTAGAGGATTTGTGCTTATTTTCAAAATCAACAACACATCATTTGACCGACGCGCCCAAACATTTGCACACGACTATACTTTGCCCTTGCATTTGTTTCATACAGTTCATGTGGGTGAAATCATTAAAAATAATAATAATAAACATTTTAAACACGCACACACCTACCTTTGGCCAGTTTTGAGTGGAACGTCCAAGAATGAAAAAGAAAATGAGTTTAAGGTCATTTTATGACTAAACATTATTACAATCCATAATTTAAGTTTAAAAATAAAACATTTCTCAACGTGATGCAATGCCTTGACTACATATGAAACATGGTCATTCTTTTTAATCATTTATATTGCATTGAGTTTTTGAGTACTGTGGTTTGAATATTTGTTAATTGGATGTTATTTTCTGGCAACAAAATAACACTCAAATAACCTCACAGTCCATACACGTGGAATCTCAGGTGGTTCTCAGATCTGCTTGAGATATATCCTACCATTCAAAAGTTTGGAATCGTGTTTTTAACAGAATTAAACACAGTTGTTTGCAGATGGGTAAAAGATTTTAATGTGTGAGACCTGTGCAATTTCTCACAATTGATTTCACATGATTAATGGGATTATACTGTGATGTTGCAAGTGACTTGCATATTAGTTTCAGTATTTTCAACTAATATGAAACCTGTTTGCTTACAAAATAAAAGTACACTGTTATTTTAAGGATTCTATTCACATTCAAATTAAGGTGAGAGTAGTTTGACCCTGAGAAATGTATATTATCAAGAATATGTCATAAAATTAATGTCTGGATATTAATTTCAAAAGTGATCAAATCTCATGATAGAGGTCTTGAAAACAGAAATATATTTTTGTTGTATTGTTTATTGTTTAAAATTTTTTATCACAACAATTCTTCAAATATTGAATAAAACATGTGAAACAATTGGTAGACATTTGGAATGTTTAAGTCTACGTTGTAGTATATAAATTATATAAATGATTATTATATGTAACAAATTGTTAATACAGTAATTGATTCCATGCTTCTGGATGGTAGTGCTCCCACATATTCCATTCAGTTTAATGTTATTGATCAGATTGTTCACTAGGTCAGCCTGTTCACTGCTATTTTTTAGATGGACACTGTGGTTGTGGGCGTGGGTGCAGATGCCAAACTGTGCCACTGCTACAAAGAGCTGTGCCAAATCTGTGGTCAGAAGTGAAAGTCTAGGGTTTGGTCATATTTGATAGCATCATGTTGTCCAAGCAATGTAGTGTGAATTTTAGACCTCCTGCATGAATTCGTACACACTGCATCCGAGAAAACTTTGGTTATTTAACTGAATATCCATTTCTTACTAGAGACTTTGAAACTCATATCCATTCCAAAAGTCGTATTATTACTGATATTCTTAAGAAGACATCATATCTTTTTGTGATTATCCTGCCAAATATGTGGTCTATGACTTTGTTGAACCAGATTTCAATGCCCTCCAGTGTTTGGAAGAGATTATTGCGATTAACTGTGGACAGACTGTTTCTACAAAAGGAAATTTCAATATATATTTGAAATATATGTATACAATTTTAATGTCTTCTTTGTTTGTTACACACACATACACTAAAAAGAGGAGTTTTTCATCTCATTATAAATTCATTTCCAGGCAATATGTGAATAATTGTTCAATTAATATGTGAGCTCAGTGCAGTCAAATTCAATGTTCAAGATGTGATTAAGGACCTGAAGTGGCTAATTACAAAAATTCATAAGTAGGAGACTAGGGTTGAAACTTTGCATAGTTACACAAAATGTATACAAACCCATGTTCCTGGAAAAGACATTTTGAAAAATGCGATAAAAACGAACAAAAAAAAGGTTTCAACCCATATTTTACTGACAAAAGCAGAAAGAAAATATCAATATATTCGCTGACCAACTAGTCTGTATTTTTATTTATATATATATATAGATTCCTTTCTGTGACAGAGACATTTTTCCCAATAGGTTACATCACCTTTAGTTTAAATGCACTATTTATCATTAGGCAACTGAGGATACTAATTTTTCCAGTTTTCCATTTGGAATTTTTGTTCATTCGTCCTCAATATGAGACTTGACCTGCTCAACAGTCTGCAATTCAGATCATCTAAGATGAGTTTGGGCACACAGAACTCTGCATTTGTGAATGTAATTGATGTATAGTGTTGTTTCAAGTTGCATTTTTTGGTGCAGCAGAAGACTGTGCTAAGTGACAATGGCCCCTGTGGATATATTTAACTTCATTTAATTTATATATATTTATATATTTAACACATTAACATAATGACTTTCTCATTCAGTGCAGTTTGAGGGCTCAGAGGTTATACACATTTCAGCAGTGGTTTCTAGGATTGCCTTCAAAAACAGAGATTTCTTTGGATTCCCTGAATCTTCCACTATATATAAGTGGACTGTGTAAGACCTAAATTCTTAAATTTTTGCAGTCTGTTTGAAATGTAGGCACCTAGAAGTGAGCAATGACTAAAACTTTTTTACTTCTATACTCAACTGATCATACTGGAAAGTATAGTGGTGTAACGTGAATTTTCACTCTTGTTGTGACCTTGTCCAATCTTATATTTAAACATTTATTAAGAGTAATACAACTATAAACAGATTCTAAATATACAAGTAAAGAAATTTTGGTGCTTTTTTTGTACTTTCAGAATTAGTTTACAGATGTAATTACAAAATACAATCAAGTTGGTCAGTGAGAATTACCAATTCACAGATTCTAGTTTTTATTGCATTTTACAAAATATCTCATGTTTTCTGCAAAACAGGTTTTTAGCTTGGATTTTATCATAGAAATTTGTCACATGACCTGTCGAGGCTTAGATATGTTTGCAGTTGATAGGTAATTTGGAACATTACACCACATACTCCAGTTACTAGTGTCAAGGATAGTGCAGTCAAGAAATTACCTAACAACAAAATGCAAATATACACATATTCCTGTCTCACTGGATACGAATGCAATAAAGACTCACAAAACATGACCCTTTTCTGGAGGTTATTTTTCATAGAATGTCTAAATATTCCTGATAACCTCATGACCCTGGTGAGCAGAGATGGCAATGTAATATTTCTTACCTGAATATTGTTTCCTACTTTCAGCCAAGTAAACTCCAGACACAGGTCCTAAAGTTAATTTTTTTTCTAAAGTTATACTTTTTACATTTTAAATAAAAACAACTGTAAGCAACAAATGACATTTGAAGGCCAGGGGATGACGCTGAAATTTGTTATCGATGTAGAAATGCATAAAATACAACACATTAAGTTCTGTATAGTTCTACTCAAATGTGTTGGGTTTTTTTTTCATATTTATTTAATAGAAAATATTTTACACAGCTTTTCCAAATTCTGGGACAGTGCCCACTTAACCCCCTGTGATGTGGAAGGTACAACTGGACATACACATGATGTGTTTATAGATTACAAAACTCTAAGCTAACTTGCAGATATAGAAGCACACTTGTCTTAGGACTGTTATTCTTGTGCAGATCTGTGAATAGTTTTCACCACCCCTCTCCTTTAGCACCCCATTGCCCAATAGCAGCTCAACACAGAAGTCATGTTCCACACAGTGCCCTAGATAATGTAAGCGTAAAGTTGAGAACTATACTTTAGAGCAAGGCTATGTTTCCAAAAGGAAGGAGAACATCTTTCTCAAGCTCTCAAGGGAACATCATGAAAACAGTCCTTGTGTAGGCTCACAGGGACCAGGCACTCACGCCAGACTCCTCCCAAGAGCCCTCACTCTCATAGTGGAGTCCCCTCGGGGCCCATAGCAGAAGGTAGGAATGAATGAGCCATCTCTAAGCTTTTCTGTCTTGCTGTTCCTGGTGTTTTGTGCTTCCCAGAACATGATGTGTTGCTGTTTGTCTCTGTACTTACATGAGGGTCCCACCCTGATAGGGCACTGTCCAAACCCTTGTGTTGATCTCATGAGAAAATAGGCTCAGACCAGTTGGTTGTGTACTGCCTCCTAATCTCTGAACTGTCAACTTGCTCTTCTGTTCTAACAGTGTTAGTCCATCAACCTTCTGTTCTTGCGTGAACCATCATTCTATCATCTGTGTTTTTCCAAATATATCACTTCAGTGACTAACTTTCAACTATCTCAACTTCTCACCTTCTTCCACCACGTGGCTCATTTCTATGCCCATGT
Organism: Hoplias malabaricus; assembly: GCF_029633855.1. Taxonomy (NCBI): domain Eukaryota; kingdom Metazoa; phylum Chordata; class Actinopteri; order Characiformes; family Erythrinidae; genus Hoplias; species Hoplias malabaricus. The sequence continues at coordinate 77,826,352 of NC_089801.1, forward strand.
TTGATCTTCTGTGACGCTTTATGTACGTCCGATACAAAGCTATGTACTTCTCAATCTCTGGCACTGTGCTTTTGCTGTCAGAGCTACTTCTTTTATGAAATCTGTTGTGTGCATGTAGTCAGAGTTTGAGTGCATGTATTGATGTCCTGTTCTTTCAAAATCCTGAAGGTCATCTCTGATTTATCTATTAATCTATTAGATCTTATAATCCTGGCAACACTATACTCTCAGTAAAGTTTCTAGCAAATCTTATGTCTTGGAGGTAAGTTTGGAAGTTGAACAACAGTTGAATTAGAAACAAAAAGGTGTTTTAATACTATATACAATTATGTCCAAATATTTGTTGACACCTTTCAATGAGGGCTTTAATCAGCTTTTAAGGGCAACACAGACAATCCTGGAGAACTACTGTTCTCACTGCAAAAGACACTTCAATTGCATGGTAGTCTCTCCACCATCCAAACTGCTCCAGATGCCGTTTTTCATCTGAAAGAGAAAGAGAGCCCCTGAGCCAATTCAGACCAAGACTTTCACTTAGTGTCACATTTACTGAGCCATGGCTGTTTGCAAACACTGGAAAAAAGGGCAAGAAAATGGTGAGGAAACATTCCCTGAATTTTAATTTTTAAAAACAGAAGTGTATTGGATTAAATATCACCTTTTAAGATGCCCCTTACTTTCGACAAAGAAGTTTAACTGTACACCACTTTGCAAAACCTCCATTTCCATTACAGCGAAAAGCTGTATCCAGAGAAAAATCCAGAGAAATATAAACCCTCCAACTGTGTTCTCTGGAGAGATGGAACTCTGTATCTTTGGAATGAGTTTTAGTAGGGTTTGTGATCCAGAATGATTCACTCTTCATTTTGGAGAGGGCCACCCCACATTATAGTTTAATAATTAGTAAATTCTGGTATTTTAAGGTGCACCCAGACAGTCGGCTGTTCATAGAAAAGCAAGACGTGGAATGGGACACGAGTGCAGCTACACATGAGCTTAAAATTCCACTACGCTCAATGCCAAGCATAGACTAGTGGGATATAATGTCTCCAGGCATAGAATAATGAAAAAACTCACTAAAGTTAATTTCAGTGAGATCCACCAAAATAGGTGAATTTAGTGTGCACAGTGTCCGGGTGAATACATTTTCATATCCCTCTATCTGTCATATTTCAGCAAACATGGAGGATTGTTGTGGATTCAAAACCGAAGATATTATACAACTCTTTTGCCTATTACAAAATACAATGCAAGTGAGAGTATTTGTAAAAGTAGAGCTAACAAAATCCTTCTGAGTACGCCTCTTCATATAAGAAACTGCTGACTCAAAATGGAGGACTGTTTACAGAGCTTCTTTCAAGCCCCAAGGCTTAATGCTCTTGTTACTGAACACAATCAAATTCTACCAAGTGCAACATCTAGTATGAACTTTTGGAAGTAACTTTGGATGAGTGTCTACAAATCTTTGGACATAAAATGCACACTGATAGTAACTCAGTCTCTACATAACACTCTCTCCATCATCTGTTTTGTAGAAAAATCTGCGGGACACAGGCAATTTCGATAAGGAGTTCACCAAGATGGCAGTGGAGCTGACGCCGACGGATAAGCTCTTCATCATGAATCTGGATCAAAACGAATTCCAAGGCTTCTCCTACACTAATCCAGAGTTTGTCATTCAGGTTTAAGCCCAGTCTCTAATTGCTTTCCCCCTTTTACTGCAGCATTAAGGCCTATAGTACCAACGCGCACAGAGAATGAGATAGTCTTTTGAATTTTGTTTTTGATACAGTTTAGCGCTTTATGATCGTCCTCTCTCCATATTTGGCCAAACCAGTCTCAGGGTCGCACTCAGAGACACACTGGACTCGACTGGAGTGGACGAGAGTCTGGTTATAAATGACTGTGTTCGTCGTCTCCATGAGAACGTCTTGTCTCGTCATCTCCATGAGAGTTATCTTACCCCTTCTTGTTTTTACCAATCAGTTAATTCTGCCCCATATCATCTTAATATAGGCTAAAAAAGGCATGTGCAAAAGTTTTACGTCTGGGTAAAAGCACTTTCTTTGTGAATATAAGTCTAATTAGTTTAAAAATGACTTGTTTGTTAGTAAATTTAAACAAAAAATCCTAAATTATATTAAAACGATATACTACACTTTCAGAAAAATGATACGATACATTATTGTTCCCTAAAAGGTACAAACAGTGGTTTTATAGTCCACTTTTGTTCCCTAAAGTTACATTACATTATCTTCTAAAGAGGTGAATATTTGTAATCATTCATTGTAGAATTGTGAAAAATAAGTCAATAACAATAACATGTAGTTTCACTCTTATTTCATCTGGTACACAGTGGACACCACAATTTAGCTTATGATTTATAAACATTTAAAGTCAGAAACAGCAAAACATTTTTGTAATATTTTGTACCCACAAAATTACAAAATATATAAAGAAGAAATTACAGAAATATTTGTATTAACATCTAGGAAACTGACCTTGAATATTATAGATAAAAAGCTATTTGTAAGCAAATCATCACACAATTATTCATCACTTATTACACACCCATAAATAAAATTGTATGTTTAATGCATTATACATATCTACAAAACTTAAAAGCATATCAACACATTCACATTCAACACACAAAAAAAATTAACTCAGCAAATTTAAAACTGTCATTAACTTTTACCAGGAAAATGTCAAAATTCCCTGTTCCCTGTCTATAATATATATTTTCACTTAAAATAAATAAACATTTATTCTTTTTTGCAAACTTTTGCACATGACTATATATAGTGTTTTTAGTGTTTCCGTGTCCAACCAAGCTCCATGCAATCACAATATGACTCAAATTGATAATCATAATAAAACGTATCTTAATAACAATCACTCAAAATAGAAACTAATGCAATACTCAAGCCCTGAAGATGTGTGTCGGTAAGGTAACATCATTAGCAATACCACAGACTAACTTTAGCATTTAGCTCTAGGCCTTATTTAAGCTTATGTTAGCATTGGATGTCATTGAACTTTACTTTGCTAATGCTACAAGAAAAAAATATTTAGGTTCACGCAATAACATTAAACCACAGAAACACGAAAAGCAGCTACAGCTAACATACTGTGGAGAAATGTGCTCAGGCAGAATTAGCTTGTGTTCTACATACCTAGAAAGTACATTGCAAAACAAGATATTTCAAAATATGTCATTTACAAGAGGTATTTGTCTGGTAACAAACCTACAATGCAGTTTAAAACCAATGATTTTCTAATCTGTAACTCAACTTAACATCACACACTCTTTGGGAGTACAGTGTTAGATAAATGTAAAAGTATTTTCCAAATTTAAGCACAAATCTTCACAATTTATAACAGGAATCAATATAAAGTGTGATATTTTTAAAAAATAAGGGTACATTAATTAATGATAGTAATGAAAACTAACATTATTTTAGTATTTGTACAAGTACTAGTACTAGAGAATTAATAATTAATACTGTCTTAGTTAATCTTTTACCAATAGACCTTGACTCGTGTCATTAACTACTTTGTAGATCTAAAATATGTTAGTTATCTTTATGGATAGCTACAAAAAATTGCATTACCCTTACAGAGACATCACATAACCACTTAATAATGATTAGTACAGTCTTACTTAACATTAGCTAATGTATTCTTATTGTACTGTTTTACCCTTTTCTTTAACATTTTATTTTGACTTTCTTTTTATTGCTTTCCTAACAAGTGCCATATATTTTACCACTTACATCCTGAGTGGATTTGAAACTAATATGATTGTAGAATATTCCAGATTAACGCAAAAAAATGTCTTTTTAAAAGAAGACATTCCTTTTAATAAGCAAAAAAATAATAATAATAAATACACTTGACTGGGCTTGTTTGCGCTTCAATTGGTCACATGTTCTAATCACATTCAAGCAAAACCTATTGAATTAAATAAACTGGTTGCCCAAGTGACCCATATGAGAACACAGTGTATATTCCAGTTTGCCATATCCCATTGCAACCATTCACTTTTCCTAAATCTAGACTGGATTGTAACCATTTTCCATAATGTGGTATGCAGTATTTTGGGTACTTCACTATGTGCCATGTGTGAAAGTTAAGAAGACTCTACAAAGGAGTTGTTAGCTCATCCTATGCATGCGTCATAGAGCGTTGGCTCTTTTAACTCAGTGTTAATCTGTCTATTTACCAAATTGTGTCAATATGGTGGTTGGATCTGTTGTAGTATAGATCCTTAAAGGGTTACAATGTAAGATTTCTATGTTTTCTTTAGTTTTTGTATATAGATATACTGTACCATAGAGGAATATGCATTCTAGTCTTCCATATGAAAACACATTTTGTGATCATGTAATTGCTGACAATATGAGCATCCTACTGTCTTTGGAGAATGCACCAGAGAACGGGGGATAAACTTTAACACAGTGAGCTAACATGGGTAGATAAAATTTTGGGGGAAAAGATTTTTCCACTTTATATTGTGTCTCCAATAACCATAATCCTTCTTTAACAATATGTAGCAGCAACATGGTGATGACTTGACTGTTGTAGATAGATTACACTATGTGATAACAGTTCAAAACCAAACCTGGTAATACATGAGTATTCTACCGTAAATTGCTGTTACATTAATTGTTAATATGTAACCACACGGCTATTACAGGCACAGTATGAAGTGAGAGAAGAAAGCCTTTGGATTATAGGAAGTTTGTAAACCAATTTGTGGTTGCCATTGCCGTGAACATCCCCACATTGCACCGTTTACATTGCAACGATGTTGACACGTGTCACAGCTGAGACATATAATGATAATGACCTGGGATAGCAGTGTTTATGTTGGTATATTTGTTAGATATTCTTTCTGTAAGCATGTTAAAATGCAGGGGTTTTCATAGCTTCATTGGTAAGACACATATTTTGGATTGTAGAGTTAAGCTTATCAGTCTTTTTTCATTAATGAAAGCTTCCAAGGGCTTCCTTTACCAACCCCAAACCCCCACCCCACCTCCTGAGTCGAGGAATTTTACTATGCAAGACAGAAGCATGTCAACAACAGCAACAAAACAAAACTACATCCAAATGTGAACAGCAATTGGCTGCACCCTGGAGTGGGGGGAGAGTTCTCTCTGGTGATGGCAGAGATATTTTTTGCATGTTCCTTACTCATGGTATGTACGTAGGACATATTAAAGCTGAAATTTACACGCAAGTTGTTTGATTTTCTCTGTGTGAATGTTTATGATTGTTTTGACAAGTCATTTAAAGCCAAAAAAGGTGACATCTTAGAATTGGGCTTTTCCAATTAAAACTCATATATATCATTGTAAAATATTTCAGGGCTTTTTTATAACATCTGCATAATTAATAATTAAATTCATAATTTGACCATAAAACTTAAGCCATACTGATTAGAAACAAAATGTATGTCACTTCACTTGTTATAATTGTAAAGGTATATTGTCACTTTTTGTTTTGTTCTATAAGAAGTTAGTTTTATATGAATTACAATGTTTAAAATAAATTCTAGTGAAATTTAAAAACAAAATATGTGTATATGTGTCAGCATCGAGAGGCTCACATATTCTTAAAAATTCTTATATATATATATATTCAGCAGAAAAAATGTGGGAACCACCGAGGCATCAGTAAGGCTTGAGTAAGGTGGAATGAACCTGTGCTGTTTTGGCTGAAACAGTAGCAGACAAGCTACTAGGACAACTACACCATATTTAACAACTTAGATAAAAATATGAACATAAATTCAACATCTTATTAACATGGGTCAGTTTTTTCTTGGGAAAATTACAACTGTCTGTCTGTGGATGAAATATAACTTGGCTACAAGTTTTAATTTACCATTTAAATTACCACAGAAATTAATTTGTAACTCGAGATGTTTAGTTTCGTAGCACATTTGAGTTATTTTGAGCACGCTGAGAAGTTTTTTTGAGGTACCTTTTAGATGCATTTAATTCTTCACACTTTCATATCCTACTACCGCCACTATGAATAGTTCTATCAGCACAGAATTTCACATTAGATCATTCTTGGTTTATGTATTACAGTTTTAAATATACATAAATGTAATAAAAGTCCATGAAATCATTGTCACTAATGCATTGTTATACAGAAAGTTAGCTGAAGTAAATGGATGTGCACCTGTCTATGCAGACGTGTAGAGAGCTCACGTGATTTATCTAAAGATATTTATATTTGTCAAGAAATAATATTTAAAACAAAACCCTCTGCCACTTCAATGGAACCAAAAGCACTGCCCGGGTTTGCTTCATGCACAATACAGGATCAATAGAGGGGGTGGTCCCTGTTGAAATGAACTGACCACCACCAGAGAGCAAACACTTTGTTTTGCAACTGTCCCAAAAAGTGCACACCAAACTACAGCCCTGGAATTATCCTGGAGTAAGATAAACTAGTTCTGTAATTATGTATTTGGAAGGTAAGTTGTTCAGTTGTTGGACAGCGTCGTGGATAATGACACACCTTGACCTACACTTTTTGAAGAATCAGAGGATTTTACATGGGATATTTTTATCTGCGCTCATGGCATGAGTTTCTGCTGGATCCCACTCTGGTGTCTTCAGATCAAGGGGTCAGTGGAAAGAAACTGGGGTCCTTCTTCAAGGCCATTTCTTGGATATCTTTGCCTTTGCATTGTGGGAATGACCAGAGCTCACTAGAAGCTGAAAAAAAAATGAGATCCACAAATGAGTTGTCCAAGCAAGGCTGACCAGTCCATTCTGTTATTGTGTGTGTGGGTGACCGAGTGGAGTCATGAGGGTGTGCAATCGTGGAGCACAGATGCTGGTCACTACAGCAGGGGCTTTCGCAGCCTTCAGCCTCATGACCATCGCTGTGGGAACTGACTACTGGCTCTACTCGCCCGGGGTGTGTCGGACCAAGGGGGCCAGCGACAACGACACCACCCGAAAGAATGAGGAGGTGCTCACACACTCTGGGCTTTGGCGCCAGTGCTGTATGGAAGGTAAGCATTCTGTTATTTGATATTTGATCATAGTCAGAATTCCAGAAATTTACTACACTCCAATAATAAAAAGCAAATGATCAGTTATCAGAAGTGCTATGTGAAAATAAACACTGGTAAATCTATTTGTATTTTGTTCTGATACTACATGTAAAATATTACTAATACTGGCATTATTAATGGTATGCTTAATATAATTTACACCAATTAAGTAATAATACTATATCTATTGTTATATTTTGTGTTACCGCTTCTTTTTATTGGTGAATTTTATTTTTACATAATTCTTGCTGTCAATTTTACCTTCTTAATTATCTAAGCACACTTTTAAGGTGTTTTTAGTGTTCAATCAGGCAGCTCTCAATGTAGTGAAAATAACATGACTAGTTTACTCACTATACAATGTAAATTTGAATAAGTGCAGAACTGAAAAAAAAATTTAGTTAAACTCAAAATCAGAAGTATGCATACACATTTACTTTAAGGTGTCAACAACTTCATTTAATACTTAATACAACTCAAAAAATATGCATTTCTGGTACTCAATGCTATTAAATAAATTAACCATAAATTCATTCATTGTCTGTGCCCAAGGTGCCAGTCCATCACCAGGCACTGCACACTCACACTTTTGCACGACCAGTCCACCAACCAATGTATGATTTTGCACTGTGGGGGGAAAACATCAAACTCCTCAGGGCAGTGAAAACGCAGGTCTCGAACCCACAACCCCAGGACTCTGGAGATATGTTACAGTTATTCCACCTGTTGCACCACCACTCCTTGCACTGGTTCTATATTTGACTTGCCATGCTGCATAAACTCATAATATTTAAGTTCAGTTAAATCCCTCATATCCAGCTATTTTTACTTTAAACCCCAAAATAGGACTCAAATGAGAAAATAATTGAATTATTAAACTGAGTGCAACTCTTCAATATATTTTAAGTTAGAAACACTCAATCCAGTTGATTACTTTGAGCATTAGGTTTTACAGTGTACTATGAGTAATTTAAATTAAATATTAGAAGTGATTTATTACAAATTAACAATTAACATAAGTACAAAACAATTTCATCAAAATTCCACAATGCAGAGCTCAGTCCAATAACTCTGGGATGAGTGGGATTTATGACCAAGGATCATTTATTCAACATCAGAACCTGATCTAATAAATACCATCAGATACTTAAAGCAACGTTTCAGTATCACTTGAAAAACCTTTCTAGAAAAATAGAGGCTGTCACTGCAGTAAAGCAAGACATCTGTCAAGAAATGTACCATGTAGTGTGTATCGCTCAAGACTAGAGTTATGTTTCTGAATATGTTCAACCTGTTATTAAAATTAGTGCATTATGTTTCCTCACCAAAGTTTACCTAATATTGACCAAACTTTTACATTTTGAAAAAAGCATACAGCAATTTTTAACATCAATTCTCAAGTCCATACATTCCCACAAAATTAGAAAAGAGTACAACTGTGGGGAAATGCTGATCTCTGGTTGGTTTACATGCTGTTTTTTATGGTGGAACAGTATGTTTCAGTGGAAAAGCAAGGTTTTTGTATGTGGCTAAAGTTTTACTTGTCTGTATGTTTTCATTTGAATTACCACAGAAACTCATTTGTAACTCGAGTTGTTTCGTTTTGTAGCACTTTAGGTCTGTGTTTACTTTCATGCAATTAACACTCTTCCAGATTTAGAGCCAGAAAAAATAATCAATATACCCACCTATGGAGCAGGAACTGAGCAAAATCCTCATCATGCTTCATGCTTCATAAACGAATTAGGCTTTGAACATGCAAACAGACTAGAGAACAGCAAATGTTGAGGAAAAATCCACAGAATTTTATAAAAAGTTTTTCATTAAAATTTTACTCTTGATTTTAGAAGAAATGTTGGATGAGTGTGCACAACGCTTTGGCCACATAGTGTACACAAACCCGGAAATGTTATATCTGTGAACGTTTTATGGCATTCAGCCACATAAGCATTATTTAGATCAGGTACTGATGTTGGTTCTGGATCTATTCCAATCTATCCCAGAAGTTCTGGATGATGCTTTATCTCTCCAGAGTATGAAGTCTGAATGCTCCACAATCAAATGCTAAGGTCAACACTTGGCATTGGACATGGTATCCTTAGACTCCTGTGCATCTGCTCTAGAGATATTCATTTAATGCTTTCCTATATTCCGTATAGATGATGTGTTTGCCAAAATCCAGTTGACACAACTTAAAGTAAACAGCTGGATACATTAATAATCCAAACGTTTGGGCACAGTGCATCATGATTTGCGTTCAGTCCATGTTAAGGTTTATGCCACAGTTATAACTTTGTCACCTTCACATCCAGCGTGTCTGTGTGCCTTCGACCCGACTCTCGCTGCCACTCGCACTCTCTGACCTATATCAGTTCTGCGTCAATTCTTTTAATGGAAAGTGTAATGAAGCATTCAGGCTGTTAAAGAGGCGTCAATGTCACATGTGTGTGAATAGGTGAGTGTTAAAGAGATATGATGGACGATGCCAAAGGGATCGGACTTTAAACAAGATTTTCATACTTTATTCCCTTTGAAATATATAGAAATTTGCAGCCTGTTCCTTTTTTTCAGCCCCATCCTCTTGGGGTAGGTCGGGCTTCACAGATGTGGCTGGCATTGACACAAAGGCCATTATAGCCTTGGAGGAAGAAATCCATTCTGTACATTGACAGCTGTGGCCGGGAACATTTCTATACCCCTATAACCCCATGTGAATGTACATACGCACGATCAGGGTCCACACCAGTGCTCCACCAGTCCACGCACGTGGGCTTTCTGTAGCATGTGACATTTCAGTGGCTAATTTTGCCTGAGGAATCTGGTAAAAATAAAAATGTACTCTTCATCAATTATTAATATAAGCAATCCTGTAAGGAGTGTGGTGAGTTCTTACTGTGTCTGCTTATCCAGTACCCAGAATCACTGGGCGCAAGGCAGGAACCCACACACACACAGACACACACTGACACATTTGAGTCTCCAATACACCTACCAAATGTGTGTTGTGGGACTGTGGGAGGAAACCCACGCAGACACAGGGAGAACACACCACACTCCTCACAGACAGTCACCCGGAGGAAACCCATGCAGACACAGGGAGAACACACCACACACCTCACAGACAGTCACCCAGAGGAAACCCACGCAGACACAGGGAGAACACACCACACTCCTCACAGACAGTCACCAGGAGGAAACCCACGCAGACACAGGGAGAACACACCACACTCCTCACAGACAGTCACCAGGAGGAAACCCACGCAGACACAGGGAGAACACACCACACTCCTCACAGACAGTCACCTGGAGGAAACCCACGCAGACACAGGGAGAACACACCACACTCCTCACAGACAGTCACCCGGAGGAAACCCACGCAGACACAGGGAGAACACACCACACTCCTCACAGACAGTCACCTGGAGCGGGACTTGAACCCACAACCTCCAGGCCCCTGGAGCTGTGTGACTGCGACACCTACCTGCTGCTCCACTGTGCTGCCCCTGATGTGATAATATGAATATGTAATAGAATGTTACGATCCAGGGTACAGCGTGATTAAACCTCTGAATTCCTCTCGTGTTTTGATGTCTCTCTTTAAGAGGTACTATGGCCCCCTACTGGACAGGCATGATAATGTGTATTTTTTAAAAACAGACAAACGGTTAAAAACAGAACCGTGGGAACGGGGCCAAAAACTTTTTTTCTGAGAAGTCAGCTTTTTAAATTTTTCACAGTAATGTTGCCTTTCATTTCTTCTTCTGAAAACTAGTTCTTTCAGTTTCACAAAGAAACCCACAGGAATATTTTCCCATCAGTCTACTTCTAAGTAGTTGCATTTTCTGTTTCTCTAGATCCCACCTCCAGCATGTTTTGTAATTCTGAGGTCACAGTTCTGGGGTGTCCATTCCATTATTAAAACTATACCCAGTATCTTCTTTATTTAATAAATATCTCGCTCCACTTTTAATTTGGTCTGGAATTGTTTTCCAGAGTGTATTTCTTGACCTATTAAAACATGTTCCTGTACACCAGTGTTCATGAAGTTTTCAATCAAAGAAATCACTGAGATGTTGTTACATGTCTTCAAATCTGAATAACATTTTGAGCCATGACTCAAACAGATAACATTGCTATGGCAGCAGACATGCTCTCTGTTATATTCCTTGAAGATTTCATTTCTCTATTGCCAACTTCTTCTTTACTGTCTATTTCCTTATTTCAGTAATAGCTCTTTTTTTTTGTTTCGACCGAAAGCCAGTGTTGAGCTTTATTGCCTTCTTTTTCACCAAAACAAAGGCTTTAAGTGTTGTTTATTTGATGGAGACAGTTTTGGAGAAATGTAGATCTTGCGTTGTTGTTAAGAGCCCTTTTTCTCCAGGTGTTTTAATAAGTTTTGAATTCCCTTTTTGGAAACTCATGTTGTTCACTTGTCCTTTAACTTTCCTCACCATTTTGCAAGTAGGTTATCTTACATGTAATGTTTGCAGACAGATCTAATCTAATCTAATCTAATTCAAGATAGAATACAGAAAATAGGAAAGGATAGAAAATTTTGCAAGGCACCTGAGGTGTGTGTGGGTAGGTGCTTGTGTGGATGTTGTGTGTCTCTTTAAGTTTCTATACAGTCTGTGAACTGCTTTTATTGCTGAAAACAGCTGTAATTCGTTGATCTAATTGAGATTGTAATGACACATTGTGTCTGTAGCTACACGTAAGAAAAGACTAAAGAAAATACTGATTAAGAAGGGAAAGATCTTGTTGGATTCTCAGTATTGGAGGCTTCTGTGTAATTTTTGGAAACTTAAAAATGAATAACAGGTGCTTAATGGCTGCTTTCGTTTAATCTTGAACATATGAAACAAATATGTAGAGATTTAGCAGTAACTTTCAGAAAATACTATATTTAAATTTACAAGGGGTGGCCAAACGTCTGCAAATGACTGTAAGTGAACGGGCAGTTATGAAATAACAGGATCACATATAGTGTTTTACATTTACAATATTGTGGAAAAAGTTTAGTTTATAAATTTTAATTTATTTACTGCCCAGTGATGGACTGGCCTGGTGTGTTCCTGCCTTGTACCCAGTGTTTCAGAGGTGGATCCACTGTACACTGTGGATCCTTGAACAAGATGTGGAGGTTACAGAAGAACCATTATTAACTATAACACGTGGATGTATAACACTTCTTACTCTTCGTGTATGATCATTGTTATGTAGATTAACATTTTATCTTCAGCTGAAAGGAAAAGGCTGAAGGTAAACTGTTCAAAGAGAGAGACTACATTATTTAAACATTGACAATGCTAAAGAGAAATGAAGTAGAAAATGGGCTTTGTTTATTAACTGCCTGTGTGTGTGTGTGTGTGTGTGTGTGTGTGTGTGTGTGTGTGTGTGTGTGTGTGTGTGTGTGAACCTGTCTCAAAGGCATGTTTACAGGTGTCTGCAAAAATATTGATCATTTCCCAGAAGATGCTGATTATGAACATGATGCAGCCGAATACCTGCTCCGTGAGTATCTGCAGCTTTCACCAATTATAAAACAAATAAACAATAAATAAACACAAATGTTAAGCTTCTAAATAAAGAACAATGGCTATCGGCAATTTAATCTATTTCTGAAAATTACTTATGACTATTTGTCATAAGCAACCGGTTATTTTCTCCAGTTATTTCACTGACACCTGAAACTTAATGACTGCCCCCATGTGGAGGACCCACTCTATGAAACGTAACCTGATTCATTCAGGGACAACAAAGAAATCTGTTTCTTCATGTCATGGAAATTTGAAAGTTGCACTTAAACTAAAAATTTTCTGGTATTAATGGATCAGAAACAGCAGTGGCTGCTGGAGTTTTTAGACCCTTTAGTGTCACTGCTGGACTTCGAATAGTCCACCGACAAAAGACATCTAGCCGACAGCATCCTGTTTTCACTGATGAAGTTCTAGGAGACTACCAACACTAACAGATAAGCTACTGTTTGTCTTTACATCTACTAGGTGAACCAACAATGTAGAAGTGTCTAACAGAGTAGAGAGTGAGTTTAAAACCTCCAGCGGTATTGCTGTGTCTGATCCACTCATACTAGCACAACACACACTAACACTGTCACATTACAGTTACTGTCACTGCAGCACTGAGAGTCATTCACCACCCAAATCATACCTGCTCTGTGGGAGTGCTGACCCCAGATTGAAGGACAGGATTATTTACTTATTATGTTATTATCATTATTCCACACAAAATTAAGCATTGTTTGTGTTGAATAAGCTCTAGATATTTCTGTTTTAACCCATATATGAGATGCTCAAAGTATGTGCTTGTGTTACAGGGGCGGTACGTGCCTCCAGCCTCTTCCCCATCATGAGTGTTGGACTGCTGTTCATCGGCGGGGTGTGTGTAGCTGCCAGTGAGTTTTACAAGAGCCGTCACAACGTCATCCTCAGCGCAGGGATTTTTTTCGTCTCAGCTGGTAGGTTAATGAACATCAATGAAAAAATAAAACAGGTTAGAAAAGGAAAAGTAGAAGGGTGCTCATACTAAAGTGCTTATGTTGTCTGCAAAGATTTTCAGTCTATGATCGCCCATTCAACTCTACAGAAGTCCAGCTTAAGTTCACTGTGAAGTGATAGGGTGATGTCACCGCAGACAGTCTGTATGGGTTTGGAAGTTTCACAAACACTGATACTGCTAGGAATCCTTGTGGTGTCTAACAGCTGTTTCTAGACCACTTGTACTGGGATAACACACAATGTACCCCACTATGTGCACATTTTTTTAATAAATAAAACAGAAACAGTATAAATTTTATCAGTTTTGCACCATATCCTCAAATTGAATCCACATTTCTTCCTCTAATATCACATGGGGTTCACTAAAAACGTGATAGGGATTGTGTAATTAAATTCTAAACTTCTGCAGCTCGTAATTTAATACGGCACTGTACAGAAGTGAACAGACTATCTAAAGATAAATATGCTGATGTGTAGTTATGTTGGATGGTATTATGTTCTTATCTACCGTTATTTTCTGCAGGGAGGGTGTGTCAGGCCGTTTACTGTTGTGGTGAACTATTTTTGTTGGGTTATTCGTTTATAATTCGTTATAATCAAAATATATCACTATGGGCTATTATTACCTTGTCAACTGCTTGTTTTACTGTCTTTTATATATTTAGGAATATCCGGCTCCCTGCGAAAACCGAAGTAAACTGGCTTTAAATGAAACGTTAACCGCTGAAGCGTTTTGAAAGACGCCGGTGCATTGTGGGAAATGTAGTTCCTGTAGTGAATTTGCGCGGGGTGTGCTCTACTTTTGCTTATTATTCCTGGATAAATTAGACTTTTTACCGCCGTTATTATTTTGTGAGGTAAAGCAACATTTTACTAATGTATTTGCCTCAGTAATTTGAATAAAATGATTAATGAGTGTCAACAAATTTTACTGCTAGCCACCACAGGCTAAAATAAAGTCAAGCAAGAGACTGTGTAATATTTATATAAAGAAAGCTCAAAAGACATTCTATCTTCATTCAGTCAGTTGTGCTGACCATGAGAGTTTCAGAAAGGTCAAAATACTGTGGTCTGGCTTCTCTGTCATCCAGCATCAGTACCTGACCACAGTTGGCTAAGTCTCACAGCAATGTTATGATAAATAGTGCAACCCTTCCAGGAAAAGTAATGACAGTTTTTGCTGCATTTAAAGGGGGAAAATTATATATTATTCAACATTATGGCCACCTCGTTACTACACTACATACTGTAGTCCATCTGTTTCTCGGCATACTTTCATGTTTCATACTTTAATGTTTCACCGTTTTATCCAGTTCTTCAATTGTCAGGACCTCCACCAGACCACAGGGGAGGTATGATGCATGGTGTGTCATCCTCAGCAGTATAGTGACACTGACATGGTATCGGTGTCTTAGTTTGCGTTGTGCTGAGTGGATCAGACACTTAGTGTTGCTGGGGTTTTTAAACCCCTCCGTATCACTGCTGGACAGAGAATAGTCCACAGACTTTGATGGTCCTTCTGGGTCCTGGCCATTCAAGTACAGGTATACAGCCAATATACAATCAGTTAGTTGACAGTGAGAAGAAATAAGTAGGTGGTTTAAATGTTATGGCTGATCAGTAACTGAAAGTAATTTTCGTTTGTGTGTGCTCTGTTTCCAGGCCTCAGTAACATCATCGGGATAATCGTGTACATCTCATCGAACTCGGGCGACCCGAACCAGAGTGAGTCGAAGCGTAGTCACTGGTATGGCTGGAGCTTCTACTGTGGTGCGCTCTCCTTCATTATCGCAGAGACAGTGGGCGTACTCACCGTGCACCTGTTCATCGACACGCACCGTGCCCTGAGAGCACGCGCCCACCACTGCCTGCGCCCCCGCTCCCACCCAGGCTCCCTGCAGCGCCGCTCCTCCGCGGGCTCCTACCGCTCACGCTCACGGGACCTTGCACTCTATTCCCTGGCAGCCACTCCACCCAACTCCTTGGTTTATGGGCGTGGCAGCTTCCACCCACATGATAGCCTCAGGCTAGGCCTCAGCGGTGGGGGTCCGCGTGCACTCCTGACCCACGGCGCTGTGACTCCACTGGACAACGGGCTGCCTCCTGCACTGCTAGCAGCGGACACAGGCCTCGGCCGCTGTGTAGAGCAGAACTCAAGTCACATGATTGGTCAGAGTTTAGATTCTGTGAAGCAGTGCGCACTCTCACCTCCAGGTGGCGCTGCCACAAGAAGAACCACACCTGTGTGAAAACAGACTCTAGATAGACTTACAGCAGAACTGAGGACCTCTGCAGCTGCGCTAATATTCAGAGAGATCATGTGGTTCTCTAACTTTAGAACATTCTCTCGCTCTGTGTCCAAAATGGCTCCCTAATCACTATTCTCCAAGTTACTCATTATATAATGCACTATTATAAGGAACAGAATTAAGAGGGTAGTGAACCATTTATGGGTATTCACTAGTGTACATGGGTTCTTCTGTACATTTTGCAGCGCATTTTTTTTTTTTGAGTGCACTATATTTTCAGACACTGCTGCAAAATGGAAGAACCCCAAAACAGCACATTATATAGTGAATATAGTACAGTTTTGGACACAGTGCTAATATTCCACTAAACTGTACATCCCTCAACACTTTCCCTGTGGTGTCAACAAATCCTGAATACAGCCAAGCTAGCAACAGATCAAACAAGAAAGCGATCTTACTGCACAACAACAAAGACAACTCTCTTAAACCGAGTCCTGGACTACAGAGAATGTCTTTTGTGGCAGTGGCTGTGATTATATGTGTACTCCATCACTCCACAGCCCCAAAAACAGATGGATTTTACCCCTCTAACCTACATTTGCTATTGAGCCTGCTGACCTAAAAGGAATAGTTCAGCAAAGAGCAACACTCACATGATTTTCTACTAAACCTGGTTGTAGCTGAGCGGCTAAGAGTCCAACTTTGGAGTCCAAATGTTGCTACTTTAGTTTAATTTTTATATAAAAGGCTAATGTTGCTAATAAACACTGGAAGTAAATAGTCACCCAATTAGCCTTTGTCCATAAATGCCAATAAACTTCACCCAAACTGCTCAAAACACTTCCAGGTTTTAATTTAGTCAGAGTAGAAAAAACATTGAATAATACTGTGGCCTATTCACTATGTAGTGCACTATTTTGAGGGTCCTCCATTTTGTAGTGTCCCACTGCACTACAATAACTGATGTTGAACACTACAATTAGTGCATGGTCAAAATACACTGCATTGTTTGGTAAAAATCAATGTGATGTAGTTCCAATAATTGTTTACTACTCTACGGTACTATCAGTACTATAATATTAAATAGAGAGTAACTAGTTAAGTAGGGAATAGTGAGTAATGGGACATTTTGGACACAGCTAACATGTCCTAATACGGTATAAGACGCAGTATTATTTACTGTATTTGAAAACTGGGATAGTCCTAGTGATATATTTCCTAAGCAATGTGATAGTATGCTCCTAGCTAACGTGGTTTAACGAGTAAAGTCAGTCAATTATTCCCTAATATAATTTCTATTAATGTAAGCTGACGTTGTTTGTCAGTGTATTCTGGGGTTAATATATGAACATTTTGACATATGTTAACAAAGGCTATTTGGGTGACCATTTACTTCCAGTGTTTGTTAGCAACATTAGCCTCATATCTCTAGCTCCAAAAATAAAGAAGAAACTATGGACTCTGGCCATATCTTGGCTAAATCAACAGTGTCTGGGATCAGTGGAAAAACATGTGAAACATGTGTCAAGGTGATTTTATGTCTGATTTACATACAGTATTGAGAATTGGGTTTGACCAAAATGTCAGATATGTAAGAAACAATCTGGACCCGTGTGTGTGTGTGTGTGTGTGTGTGTGTGTGTCAGAATACAGAATGGAATGCTGCAGCCAGGACATATTCAATAACCAGGTCAACTTAAGCCAAAATTCATACTAATGGAGCCCTCTCTATTTACCCTAATGTTATCTTTATGCCGATTTTGTTTTGTTTTTTTAAATGTAGACAAAGCAAATCACAAATCACGATAAAAACGTTCTTGGCGCCCCCTTGTGGTTATGGAGGGCCAGTTGCATAAGAAGGAGCCCTGGGTGTAATGCAGACGAACGGGCACAAGAGGGCAGGAAAGGAGAATACATGAGTTGTGGATGTCCAAACTAAAATCGTACTTCATTCCTAGCCCCAAGTTTCTAGAAAATCAACTGTTATTGAATAAATGAGTAATCCAGCATTTCATGTTGGGTTACAAGATATCAGCATATTTTAATATTTCCACATTCATGTAGATTGAACATAATTTAATGTACAAAATTGCCCACCATCACAAATGATGCTAAAGTAGATCAAATGTACATGTTTAAAAAAATAAGTTAACTATTCAAATAACGATATGGCACAGTCCAAAGCTACTCAAAAAAAAAAAAATCTTTTGGCCCAAACTCTTTGGAATTAATATTCACTAAGAAATGGTTTGTGCTCTCCACACTCTGCAGGTCTTGATGCCCACCTCGGGTAGGAACACAATCTGACCCAAGTAAGAGACCATGGGCAAGACTCCTAATAGAGATTAGGCTAAAAATGGCTGGTGTTTTGCTATAAATATGAGATGCTGTTTGATTTTCATGACTAAAATATTTCCCTTTTTTCATCTACTGGGTCAAGAGTGACTTCTAAAGAACACTGCAGCAGACGAAGGGCTGTGGACACTTAGGGGAATAAATGTATTCCGATACATGTTTAAAAAGTACTTTTTGTTTTGGTATTTTGTTTATTTTGTCTGCTATTTTTCAAAATTTCAGTTCTCTTGAATGGCAAAATGGAAATTTGAGAAACATAACTATTCTGAGATTAAAAATCTTTTCTTTACTTTGTTTGTGGATGTTTGCGGTAATTTAAACTCAAATTTCAAGTGGCAAACAGACTGTATGGTCTCCAAATCCTTGTACTGTTCTTCCATGTATTGTGGGTTCTGCAGGGGCCAGTGCCACAAGTCCATGATCCATCCTTTTTGCGTTTGTGGTCCTTGTATCATCCAGGGTCTCTGAACTTCGTTTAACCGTCCAGTGGAATAACTTCATATAAATATCCCTCCAAACAGTTTAGGTGACTGAAGAACACACTGGAAAAACTCTTTTCTGTCCAGGTCTATGTTCAGGTTTGAAAAAAAGTGTCTTGATATATATGTAGCCGATAAGAGAACATAGTACCAACCACTGTAATTACTACAATACACCAATATTGTAACTTGTTTATCCACAGGCACTTATCTCTGACTGGAATTCTGAACCAGGAATCCCGGCAAGTCCACTCACATGAAACTCCAAGGGAAATAGTCTCTGTCAAGTCTGTTTCATCAAATACATCAAGGAAAAAGCTCTCAGTGAAAACAAACTATGGAGCATAGCTCGTATTGTCCTTAAAATTTCAAGTATTCTTAAATACTGCTGCAGTTGGGTCAGTACTCAGTCTTAGTGTTGTCTTGTAAAGAGTTTTTGGTGATCTCTACTAGTCCTTTACGCTGTCCAGCTTTTCTCCATGTCCACCAGCTCCATACCCTCACAGTAAGAACGAGGACGTGAAGATTTGACCTGAGGTGAAACAAAATAAATTCAGCATTTAACTGCAATTACAACAACACAGGAATAATGTGTGTATGCGAGAGTGTGTGTGTGTGTGTATGCGAGAGTGTGTGTGTGTGTGTGTGTGTGAGAGAGAGAGAGACTTACAGGAGCTGTATTTCTGGAGAGTTGCTGTAGTAGGGGGAAAGGTGTCCACTGAATTGGTTCGATTGGCCAGCTACATACCGACAGGTCACTAGCCTTTCCAGAGTCGACCACACAGTCTGCTAAACTGTAATTGCTCAGGTCCCAGCGATACTGAGAACTAAAACAAAGATATATTAATAAAAGTTGAATGCTATGCCAAGTCAGTATAACTCAGTGTCTTTGGCTGCGACCAAGTTGTGTGCTACTCATTAATACTATTCTGTATATACTATGTACTTATCTTAATATTTTGAGTTCAGCAAGCTAGTAAACAAAATTTTAACATACTATACAACACCATTCCTTACTAACAGGACAATATGAACTGTTGCTATGACAACCCACGTCACTCCAAGCTGCAACTGCAACATTGTTCGCCCTTTTTTTTTTTTTTCAAAATCTGAAACTCATTCCACACTGCGTAGTGCACAGTATAGGTCATAAAACTATTCTCTGCTCTACACTAGTGCTTTGTCAGATAATAAAACCATCTACATTTGATACAAGCTTCACAACCTTTAACGTTTAGTTACTACACTGTCTGAGTGTAGTATTCAAGTCTTATAATCTTTGAAGTGTACTCTGTAGGGAGTAGAGTGACATTTGTGACAAAGCCAACAATTTCCAGATGTGAGAAGCTCCTCTTTTTCCATTATCATTATCATACTTGTTCTGAAGAATGCAGTGGATTATTAAAGTAGCCCATACGCAACTTTGATGTTTGTAACAATGAAAATATTAGTTCGAATTAATATTAAGTGTGCAGTTGGGACACTTTGTTCCCATTTCAGTAGCTTTCCTTTACATTAAAATGAGGTACATATTTTTCAGTTGGCATAGTTAACATCAGTAAGCTAATAAGCTAGCAATTCAAAGAGGGTTGTTTTTGATGTGAGCCTATCATACTAAGTCATATCAAGATTTCAGAATTATATTGTTGTCTAGACATGAGCTTTGCTTTAAAGCCATGTATCGTTTTGGCCCTGGAGGACAGTGCACAAATGGCCTCACTAATATTGGGTGAGTAGGGTGGCCCTCCCTATCACAAGGCACAATCAATAACCAGCACAGGTGTGGTTTTAGCTGATATAGCAGAACTGAGCTGGGCTTCCCAAAGGCTTTGTTAAATTAATAACACTGTTAAATTGTGGAGTGGGCATTAAACACTCTGGTAAGTTGATCTTATTACTACAAAGCTTTTCCTCCAAGAGTACTGAGCTTTCTAGTGTTGTTGTGTAAGCAGCATCTAATTTCCTGCTGTGAGAATGTGTCTGACACACAAAATCCCCAACGTGTGAAAAGGCAACACAGGAAAATGTCCAGACCTGATTGTCCAGGTATTTTCATATGTGATAGGTGGCACTGTGTGTGGCTGAGGGAGTCCTAGCTCATGTGTCGATCAGGTAACAAATAAATTGGAGAAAAAAATAAAAAAAACAATGCCTTTCTATTTGTCGTTGCTAAGACCTTTAGCTGTAAGCTCTCCAATTAGGAAACTAGTGAAGAGACGTAATGAATTAAAGCTAGAAATGAATTTGTATCACCGGTTAAGATTTGGTAAATATTAGGGCTGTCAATCAATTATTTAAAAAATGAACAAATAAATAAAAAAAAAATTGCTGCAATAATCACACTGGTTTAAACAATGAATGTTTAAACATAAAATAAAACAATCAATATAAGATCAAAACCATTGTATTATATTTATAATAGTGCTATCAATTCAAAGTTTTAGCACAAAAATAAAGTTAAAATGTTAATCGTTTATTTTTTGGGAGAGAGATAAATGTTTAATGTGATATGTATGACAAACTTTTGATGATTTTTGAATTAGAATCTCTTAATTTGCTGAATAAACCTTTCAGGTAAAGACTTGGCAATAGACACAGAATGTTTAATGGAGATAATTGGTGCTATAGCGCAGCTCGTGGCTCAAATATGAATTAAACCATGTAGAAGAAGAAACAGGAGCTCTCTGTGTGTGTGAGAAAGAGAGTGAGAGCGAGAGACAGAGATATAGAAAGGAGAGGGGAAGAGAAAGGGTGAACATAAGTAATCTACCTTCTGAACTTAACAATAGTGACAATTGTGTTTACACGGCTAGATAAAACCGTTAAGTCGTCACTAGGCTCTGTTTATAAGAGTGAATTATGGGAGGAACCTCTGGCCAAATTTGGTAAATAATGAATTATCATATTAAAAAATTAATACACTAAATTCCTGTATGCGTTATTAACAAAAGCAAATCAAATGTTTTGGATCATTACATTGCTATTACTTTTATTTATGTTTGAAAAAGCCGTTGCAGACAATCACCTGTGACGTAATTTGACTAAAACAGCAGCAACCAAATGTGTCTTTGTATGACAGTACACTAAAAACATAACTATAAACTTATGTAAGTGCAGATATCCTACCTGTGAGGATATACAGTGTTAAGGTGCGAGGCACTGTCCTGGTACGTGGAGGCGAGGGAGAGAGTGTCGTCATGGTAACAGCAGGTGCGGTCCAGGGCTCTCATGTGCAGTAACTCGTCAGAGCGGGTGAATGCAGGGTTGTCCAGCGAATCCTCCGAACCAGGCCAGGACCTTCCCCAAAAACGAGCCGACAGCTCGTCAAAGTGGTTAAACCTGCGGTAACTTCTCAGGCAAACAGAGTGGAGCCTACGTTTAATCTATAATCGGCTGAAATAACTGCTTATTATCAGATACAGACCTGGAAGCTGACTAGTAAGGACACTGTAAGCCAGAGGTGGTTTAATTTAAACAACCGGAATGATTTAAACAGGGCATTAACCCAGGTCCCATTTTATTTTATTAGATGTTTTCCAGAGCACCCAGAAGGCCTGAAAAAGGTAGAAATGCTACCAAAATGTCCGCATTATTAAAATTACACTAAGCAAGATATGGTATTCTTCCTCCTGGGCTCCCTTTAAAGAGCATGTGTTTTAATCCCTGTTCCAAAAAGCCACCTGGAGGCCTTTAATATTTTAGACTTCTTCAAGGCCACTCTGTAATAACATCAACAATAACATCAAACATATAAGGCTTTTTAGAGAAACTCAACAAACACTCTGCATTGTACCTGGCAAAATGAAGTTCTATTGCTTTTTCTAAATGAGCCACTTGTGCTAATCTGTTGTGGCGTGATCCAGACGGAGCTCAATGACGGGGTTAAATTCATAAACAAAACACATTTAGCTCAGACCTGAATATCTACTTCTCCAACATTTAGTTCAGGCATCTGTAAACACTATGATATCCATGTCTCCAACATCTGCCATCTCCATTTGTGCTGATTTCTTTCTTTACTGCATCATTTGAACACAGCAGCTGTCCTTCACACTTTGTTAACGTTTCATTATAAATGAACCAGCAGAAATGCTCCAAAATTCATTCATTCATTGTCAGTCAGCGCTTATCCAGTTCAGGGTCACGGTGGGACTACCCGGAATCACTGGGCGCAAGGCAGGAACACACCCTGAAGGGGGCGCCAGTCCTTCACAGGGCGACACACACACACTCACACCTATGAACACTTGAGTTGCCAATCAACCTACCAAGAAGAAACCCATGCAGACACAGGGAGAACACACCACACTCCTCACAAACAGTCACCCGGAGGAAACCCACGCAGACTCAGGGAGAACACACCACACTCCTCACAGACCCGGAGGAAACCCATGCAGAATTAAATCTTTTGACTGCTAGTTTTTCATTCTGTAAAAGGTACTATTTTGGAAATATGTGGTGGAAATTATAGGCCAGATAATAGGTATGCCCCAAATATGGCCCAAAACTTTACTTGTACTAACTAAATAATTTCAGTAAATACACAAAAAAAAAACACACCATACACAAAAACTGTGTGCTTAAAATATCTGCACAATTCCTCTAATGCTCAAAGGATTTATGCTTTCATTTCCAAGAGAGTGTGCTCAAATGGTGTTGCTGACCATGACCTTGCCTCTGTGAGTGTGTGTGTGTATATATGTGTGTGTTATTCAGCCCCTCCTTTGTGTCACACTCACTGCTGTGTCCTCCAAACCCAAGGTTTGTTTAAACTGGCGAACAATTTCCTGCAAACCCTTTCCGATAACAAAATCAGGATAATAGCTCATAGTAGGGCTGGCCATTGTAGAGAAAATATCAAACAGTGATGTTCCTGAGCAATTGTGAAACTACATTATTAATAAGAGATTATTTTCTATAAATTCTATACATAGTTGTGGTTCCACTGCACATGAGTACATGGTTGTTTCTGATTGTTCTACTTCGTTACTGTTTTCATTTATCAATGTTAAATTTGCCATCGTATATCTCGTTCAGACAGCGTTGTTGAAGTACAGGGGTTGGACAATGAAACTGAAACACTTGGTTTTAGACCACAATAATGGTGTAGGGCCTCCTTTTGCGGCCGATACAGCGTCAATTCGTCTTGGGAATGACATACACAAGTCCTACACAGTGGTCAGAGGGATTTTAAGCCATTCTTCTTGCAGGATAGTGGCCAGGTCTCTACGTGATGCTGGTGGAGGAAAACGTTTCCTGACTCGCTCCTCCACAACACCCCAAAGTGGCTCAATAATATTTAGATCTGGTGACTGTGCAGGCCATGGGAGATGTTCAACTTCACTTTCATGTTCATCAAACCAGTCTTTCACCAGTCTTGCTGTGTGTATTGGTGCATTGTCGTCCTGATACACGGCACCGCCTTCAGGACACAATGTTTGAACCATTGGATGCACATGGTCTTACTGGTGCAGTGTGGAGTTAATGAAGATTGGACACCAGACTGCTCCAGTTTAGCCCTGAAACCTCCCACACTAAAATGACAGGTGTTTCAGTTTCGTTGTCCAACCCCTGTATGTTATAATACAAAATGCAGCTCTAGCAAAGTGAGATATTAAAACAGTGAATATTTCAGCTCTAACTAGGAAGATAGCATAAGGTGCATTTGGGTGAAATCAACTTATTTCAGAATGAGGTGCAGAAAAAATTGTATGTGTAACCTACCTACTACGGGTCTGGTCCACTTTGGCCTGCATGAGCATGCTCTTAAAGCGACGGACAGCCAGGTAAGACAGGAAGGCCATCAGCAGCACTACAGCAAGCAGCACTCCGAAACACAGCCCAACCAGTCTCTGTCGGGTCATACGGAGGTCGCACCGTTGACCCATAAACCAGAAGTCCTCACCCACTGGACACCTACAGTGCAGACAGTGTGAACAGACTGGGGATGAAGATCTATGAGCATTTTATTGATCTATGAGCATTATTACATTCTGAAATATTACAGTGCCATTTCTCAGGCCTCAGACTCAAGCAGATAAACAATGTTCATTTTCTGGCATGTCACTCACTGGCAGAGGGGCTGCTGTCCAGGGTGATGGACGCAAATGCCGTGGTGTTTGCAGTACTCGGTGTGGCACAGAGACCTACAGCTGGCATTGCCTTCTGAAGACACACACTGGAATCCCGACGGACACGTAAACCAGGAGCACACGCTATTGTGGAGGCCTGAGAGGGAGAAGGTGACAGAAAGCTGAACTTATTTCTTTCAGTGAGAAGATATGTAGTTGGATGCTGTTTGGAGGTTTGTCTGAGCTGGATTATTTTTGCATGTGGGGATTTAAGCAATTATCAAATCACATTTTAACCCGGTCCGAATCTGCAGTGTCCACGGTGGTCAGTAATAATTTTTTTTTGTAAATGATCTGTATTTCACAGAACCCAGAGAAACATTGCCCTTAAAGGCAATGTTTCCACACCACTTGCTGTTCTCAGGTCTGTTTGTGCGCAGATAAAAAGGCACAGTGTTTATACACAGCCCTGACACAGTAAATAGGAAAGTAACTAAGTGTCTTGGTCTGAAGTGAACAGCTTGAGCCACCGCAGAGAAGCGACATTTGGACAGATTTCGGGACACTGAAAAGCTCCATGCCTGCTTCATTTTATTTATTTACTTATTTTTTTGCTGTTTCAGATTCATAACTTAATTTAAGGTGGCACTGACACCAAATTCAAGAGACTGTTAACATTCCAAGAAAGTCAACACTTACAAAAACAATGCTAGAAAACTACGCTTGAATTACAGATGTGTTTTTGTGGTAATTCAAACAGTGAATATAAACTTACAGATATGTTAAACTTCAAACATGTACAGTCTACAGACTTCTTACTCGAACACCTTAAAAGATGCACCATGGTCCTCCAGAATCGTCTACATTTAAATTTAAATGTAACCCATTGTACCATAAAAGACTTAACAGTCTTTTGGTCAGTCCAGTCAATCCCAAAATACACTACAGAGCCTCCTCTTGCAAAACTAATACAGCTTAGGAAGCCTCTATGGTTGAATGTGCTCCTCCTGTCTACATATGGTGATGACTCACCTCCTACAGTGATGTTGTTCACACGGACTCCACCCACAAACAGACCCTTTTTAGGAAGAGGACTTAACCCTGCCACCTGTAGAAAGGACTCCACCCTCCACAGCCAGGAGAGAGCCTCCACTGTGTGGAATGTGACTACTGTCTGCAGCACCGCACCACTACAGATCAACAAACAATCAATATAGCAATGAGTTGTTAATTAGACAGCCACTCAGGCAGTATTTATCAGGTGTAAAAAAGAGAGACTATATCTGCGGTCAAACAGCCATTATATCATAATTCTTAACAGACTGCCAATCCAATAAATATGACATATGCACACATACAGTAACCTTCTTACCTGTGCCAGGTCACTTGCTGGCCTTGGTACCCTGCGACTCGGTTTAGGTACAGCTCCACCTGCACACAGGGGTAAACAATAACAACATATAAATAAACATACCATGAGCATTTGTATGCATGTGTAATGTCCATAAGAGTCCATATTTCGATAAAGGAACCAGGCAAGAGCTTTTCTGTGGATTCTCATTGAAGACTGAAAGACTACTTCAAAATCTGTAACGGTTTAGAAGAGGTACATTTCTAGAAATGACTGGAAATCGACATCTAGAAATGAATGCAGTGGTGTTTGTGAACATGTGCCTCCAAAATACAGTGCCATCGAAAACAGACAATTTTGGCCTTACACAAATGGCATTGGATTGTGTGGTTCTTTCTCACAAGTAGCACTTCGCTGTGACAATGCGGAGCCTGTGCTTTCAGGCAGTAATAATCTGTGTGCCATTTTATGGTTTTGTCTGTGCTATCTATAGAATCAAAGCTGTCAGTGTGCAGCTTCAAGAAAGAACGCCAGATTCCTGGAAGACTTTAGCGCTCTGTAAAATCATGAAACTGGAAACCTAAAAATGTTTGGTCGATGTATAATAGGTCTGTGGTTTAAATAAGATACAAAAATGACTTTAAATGGACAATACCTCCACAAGATCAACGTGCGAGAGGGGGTTTCCTTCCAGTACGACCTGTAACAGCACCTGAAATGTCTCCACTTAAAAAAGCAAGAAAAGATCTTATTTCATACAGAGCCCACAACAGACAACAACAGTTATCCAATATGGAAACTGAAAATTATTATATCTACATGGTCCTGTCATATTATGACCACCTCCTTGTATCTACACCCACTGTCCATTTTATCAGCTCCACTGACCGTACCTGAGTACCAGGTGTTTCTTTTCTTCTTTGTAGTTCTAAAATTACAGACCATCTTTCTCTCTTTATAAATTCTTATCCCCATTTCACCCTGCTCTTCAAGTCAGGACCCCCACAGAGCAGGTATGATTTGAGTGGTGGATCATTCTCAGTGCTGCAGAGACACTGGCGTGGTGGTGGTGTTAGAGTGTGTTGTACTGGTACGAGTGGATCAGACACAGCAATAGCGCTGGAGTTTTTAAGGCCACTTAGTGTCACTGCTGGACTGAGGATAGTCCACCAAACAAAATCATCCATTCAACAGAACCCTGTGTCCACTGATGAAGGACTAAAGGACAACCAACATAAACTATGCAACAACAGATGAGCTACAGTCTCTGACTTTACATCTACAAGGTGGACGAACGAGGTAGGTGTATTTAACAAAGTCGACAATGAGAGGACATGGCGGTCATAATATTAAGAATGGACACTTTATAATTAGCAAATCTAAAACTATAACTATTAAATGTATAAATATATTATAATGCCAAAATGACTTGTGTTTTCTGATATATCCCTTTAATTATACAAAACTAACTGAATCTAGAGTGAAATAAATGTGACACAAACAGTTACATGTTGCTCACCTTTGATTATAGCTGGTTGGTCCTCTACAACATAGTACCGCCCTTTGTGTGACCAGTCTTTACCAGATTTGTGTGTGAAAGGATGAAGAGAAGTCATCTGAGAGAACGCTGGTGTTGAAGGTTTATGTGATCCAGTTGGAGACTGATCAGAATTTGTGCTAACCGTTAATGTTCGGGTTGATGTACCAGGTTGTGCTATTGGAAATTGTGTTTGGAGGACTGGTGTATTTCCACTTGTACTGAGAGGGGTTGAAGTTAATGTTGAGTTTGAGTTTGTGGTTGTTTTGGCCCTTTGGGTACTCATTATAGTTGCATTCGCTGCTGGAGTCATGCTCTTAGCCCCCTGTGAAGCTGTGCTAGTGCTAACAGCCTCTCCAGCTGTGCTGGAGGCAGAGCTGAGACTAATTACAGGACTCACAGTTGTAGAAGTCACAGGATCAGTGCTCTCAGTCTGTTTGGGGAGGCTGGTAATGCTATGAGTGATCTCCATTGATCCGGTTTCAAAGCTAATAGATTGGGAAATGCTAACAGGTATCATGGGACCTAATGAGACGCTACTCTGAGAGGAGTTAGCATGGCTAATGTCATTTCTGCTGTGGTCTGCCTGGGGGAAATCTGTGGACTGAGGAATGGCAGTGTTGACTTGTGTGATATGTGGAGTGTTAAGTGTATGCAGGGTCTTTTTGTGTTGTCTATATGTCATTGACTCTGTTGTAAGAGGATATGTAGCGTATGAAGTTGCTGTATCAGATTCTTGATCATTTTTGCTAGGTAGAGACTCCTCGGTTGTGAAAAGACCTTCCACCCTAAGGTCAGGGGTCCCAGTAGGCTTAATTTGTGGGGTTTTTGTGACAAATGGAAGTGTGAAACTAGATGGAAATATAGCTGAACTCATTTCTTGACTCACTGTATTTGGTGAATGTGAAGTGGGGCTGAAATTTCTAGCTTCCTCAGTCAAACCTGCAACTAATGTTGCAGAATTCAGAGGTAAATCTGAGGGATTTGAAGATATTATTGTGTTTGCATTGGGGCTGAATGCATCGGTAGAGCCTGACTGGTCAGTAATGCTATGTACTGATGTTGAACTTGTTTGTGTAAATATTGTAGCGTGTTTAGTATGAAAATTGTGCAAGGGTTGTGTTGTAGTTAAATCCACAGAAAGCACAGTTGAGTCTGACTCTGTTCTTGACGTCACATCAATATTTGGACGGTGTGTCTCAAATGGTAAAAGTGTGGGACCCTCAGATAAAGGTTCCTCTTGCCTACTTGGTGTGATATATGGAATTTCAGAAGCTGCTGATTGGCTGGTGATGTCTTTATGAGAAAATGTAGTTTGATTTTGAGTAACTACAGCTGGAGAGTCACTAACAGTGTTTGAATCATTGAAAGCTGACTGCGTTTGATAGGAACTATCATGGTTAGGGAGACTTGCTCTCGAAGAGTGACTGGTTTGGTCCATTGCCGACCCTTGTGCTTTGTTGCGAGGTGTAGTTGCAAGACTCGCTGCATAAGGCTGACTAGTTGTAGCCATGGAGATACCCTCATCATTGGATGTCATCATGGAGAAGTCACCTTTAGTGACAGTAAATAAGCCATCCACTCTGGAGACCCTATTTGAAGCCTCGTTATCTGTGACTGAGTCGAATTGACCAAGTGTGTGAGAGCTGGCCACTGTAGCTGCCGAATTCAATAGAGCGCCCTTAGTGCCATTGTGTGTCTCTGAGTATATTTTTGTATCCGTTTGCTTGTGAGAGTCAATGGCCGGAGATCTGTTTGTGAGTGCTTTTGTTTGTGGGACCGTATATGCATTGTCAGGTTCTCTATTAAAATATGCTCCTGTTGCCATGGCAACGTCATAATGCCCGGCCAGTGTGTGTGCGGAGACTTGTGGCAGTTTTGTTTTGTCATTCGAGAGAGCCGAAGTGGGGGCAGTTTGCGTAACCGTGTGTGTCTTTGCATGTGTGTGAGAGAGAGTGGTTCGAGTGTGGGTGTCAGTGTGTGTGACGGTGTCTGCAAGGTCAAAGATTGTAGCTCCAGCCTTTTCCTGTCCATTGTGTGAGCCTTCCTGTGGAATAAGGGGTCCGTTCTTATCGTCTGACACAGACACGCCTCCGCCCTCTCGTACACTCATACCCCAAAGAGTGTACACAACGGGGGATGCGCTGCTGGACCCAAGAATGTCTGGTGCACGGGTGACTCTGCTCCGAGTGTCCGGAGAGGGAGACACGGGGTCGTTGTCGGAGTGTGTGTAAGGAACCTGAGCGGGTTCGTGACCGTTCCCTGACGTAGTCCATCCTGATACACACACACACACACACACACACACACACAGGAATGAGTGGAAACAGGAATTTCTTGGACACTAAGGGCAGTGAATTCAAGCCCTGAAGGAAATGATCTAAAAAGACTCCAAAATAGAGACTTAAAGACATATCCCATGTAGATGAATCAAAATGATTGATTTTTCAGCAGTTGTAGAAAATGAATATGGAAAAAAAAAAATTAAATCCTGGACACAACCAAAACTTATCTGGGAACGTTTTATTCCCTACAGCAGATTAACGGTTGAATATGTTATTTCAAATTAGACATAACATACTGATATTAATTAGTATCGTTACTGGGTAGAGCTGTGCCATATCGTATAGTGTGCAATAGCATCGCAACATTTTTTAAAATTACTAAAAAAAAATCAATATCGTGATAATCGTGATATTCTGACTTGTTTACCTAATGACGTTATGCAGGTACGCGACATATGGCAGAGTGATAAGGTGGAAATGTGCTCTGCGGTCAAAGAATTTGCTCCAAAAGAGGAGTGACTTCAGTCGTATGGAGGTGGTGTGGATATAAAATATCAACATTCTGTATATATTTTATACAATGTCAGAAAAATATTTGTAAGTTACCGTTGTTTACAGAATAAACAAATGTTTACATTTATTGGTTGTTTCTTCTGAATGTTTGAAATTATTAGATTTGTACTAAAATTAAATTGTATTAAATAGAATTCAAATAAGCAATAAAATATATTATTAATTTAATATAATTAATACTAATATAACATTTGACTGGCGCCCCCTCCAGGGAATATTCCCGCCTTGCGCCCAATAATTCCAGGTAGGCTCTGGACCCACCGCGACCCTGAACTGGATAAGCGCTTACAGATAATGAATGAATGAATGAATAACATTTATTTTGTTGCAATAGTGTCTTCTTGAAATTAATAAAAGTATTTTTCAGTGTTTTTGTTTGTCATATCGCCAAAATATCATGATATTATTTTAGGGCCATATCGCCCACCCCTATTACTGGGCCAGTAAACAGATTACTGTAATGTTGATTACCGGAGGGGAACAAATGAACTGGATCCAATACTGTAACAAATCTGTCATGAAGTAGCACAAACTCATGTTGTGTTTTGCGATGATGATGTTAAGTGAGGGTTTATGAATGATACCCTGTAGTAATATGTTCTTCATAAATGAAGTATTTCTATTAAAAACAGCTCATTTTAAAGTTTTTAAGTTTTTAGAGAATATGTTGGATTAGTATTGGCACTCGTGATAAAATCTGATTATGATCCCAACATTATTTCAAGGATATCTTCTCAACATATTCCCTGTCAATTTTAATCTAAATGTAAGATGTAAGAACGTTTTGTTCAATGAATTATTTGAGGATTTGTTCTTGTAAAGACTTACTCAGGTGTAATTTTCTTGGAGCTCTGGTGCCATTTGTCCAGCTCCACTCCACAGTTGTCCTCCCAGAGCCTATAAAGAATGTGCCATCCTCTTCTGTGAAAATTGTCTTATTGCTAAATTTTATCCTCAGTTTCGTGTCCTGATCTACATGAAAAACGTCGATCCTGACTGTCTGATTCTCCTGTGTGTTTAAAATCCAGGTACAAGTGACATTTTCCCATGTTTCAGAAGAGTTGCTGAAGGTCTCATTTGTAAAGGTCTTAGAATTCAAACCGGTGGGAAAAGAGAGCCATACAGAGCCGCTCCTCTCTCCAAGAACATCGGCCGTCCCTCCACAATCTCCTCTCACCTCTGAGAGGAACTTACCTGTACAGAAAGAAAATGCTGTTATATATCGTGCATTTCCAAAGTTTTGGAAGACTGAGGCAAAAATGATGCCCTGATGTGTATACGAACCGACCTTAAATTGAGTTAAGATACATATGCAAAAACCTTTATTAAATTTTGATGCTAGTTAACACTTATATTTCAGCTGAAGTAAATTTGGAGCATTTTTTATTGATTTGCTTGTGGTGAAATATTTTTTTAAAGGTGAAAAAAAGGGAAAACCTCAAAAATACAAGGTTTTATCCCTAAAGAAAATGTATTTTGACACTTGTTTTTACTGTAAAGTTCAAATAATAATAATAACTGCAAACATCTTAAGTAATAAAA